>NW_010336870.1:0-34260 GCF_000700745.2 Antrostomus carolinensis | reverse complement strand
GGGAGGTGTTTTAAGATTTGGGTTTATTTATTATCCTCTTGTCCGATTGGTAATAAAATAAAATTTGTTTTTTCCCCAAGTCGAGTCTGTTTTGCCCGTGCCAGTAATTGGTGAGTGATCTCTCTCTGTCCTTATCTCCACCCCCGAGCCTTTCATTATATTTCCCCCCCCTGCCCAGTTGAGGAGGGGAAGTGACAGAGCAGGCTTTGGTGGGCATCTGGCCTCTAGCCAGGGTCAACCCACCACACCCTACCCATTCTGTGATTTTTCTAGTGCTCTTTTTGCCACATTCAGGTGGTAGGTAGCACAGGTAAGATCCATCTGGCTTGTAGTACAATACACAGGAATGGAAATCAGATTAGCAAACTTAATCTTTGATTCTAAGCAAGTCCAAGGGCCAAAATTTGTTATCAATTATTGAACAGAAGCCAAGAGGATTATCTCTGGGTCAGTCTTGGGGAGGACTGTTTATGTTGTAGCATGTTAAAAGCAAGCATGCTGGAGGGTGAGGTGGGGAGGAAAGCACATTGTTAAACAGAGTGTATTAGAGTATTTGGGAAGGTTTTTGATGCCTCATATATATGTATATGTAGACACTAAAATTTGAACACTGCAGCATTATACCCAACACCACAGAACGTTTTTTAGTGGGCATTACTTGAATATTACAAATTAAAATGCATTACTGACTTGCCAGCTAAGAGAGAAAGGTTTTATCCACACACGTAGCTTCTGCAGTTCTTTATCTTCTTAGTTATAAAATAAGATCAGCCTAATAGAGAAGTTATGTAATTACTTACTCCTTGTAAGACTTGAAAGCTGTCATTAGTAGGTGGAGGATCCTGATCTGGGTCAACTCCAACTCTACAGAAACATGAGGGAAACAAAGCAAGTGGTGTTACTGAAGGTTGCAAATGCTGTGAGTTTGGCAGAATACATTTTAAAAGCACTTTAAGCACCCAGCAAAGCATTCAGAGAGATTGTAAGAATAGTTTGAGGAAGAGCTGTCCATTATTCTCCTGCAGTTACACAGCTGTAAACAAGATACTTTTTCACTCAAGCAGCAACTACCTGTAGATAACAACTTTAACTCCATCTCAGCATCAACTGTAACTGCTTACCTTTGTTGCCAGTTCTTTTAGGACATTGGCAAATACTATTTTTGGCTTAAAAGGTGAACTGTGGGTGACATCCTCTTGAGTGGAGAGCATCCCTCATGTCCAGCAGCAAGAAACCAGACTAAAGATAAACCCAGCCTAAATATTTGACACAGCAAAAAACTTAGCTGCCAGACAGGCCTGGGAATGGCTCAAATATATAATTTTTAAAAAGCCACACACATATAAAGTTTTAATGCACTCTGTGAGGCAAAAAAAATACCTTATAAAGACTCATAATATTAATGTGCTGAAAGTTTCATTCACCTAACACAACACAGCCACAATGGATTAACTAAAGGTTTGTCTAGTCCATCCTCCCATCTGAGTGAGGGAATGTCTATATAATGAGATGGGGGATGATTATGAATAATATGTTAATAAGAAACTGTCTACACACTTTTGCATAGTTAGCGAGCACCTTATTACCAAACCATCCTTTCACATAATGCTCCCACCCAACATGGGTATTTAATCCTTATAATTATATTCAGGTTCTTGTGGTCTGTTTTGGGGGTAGCTATTTGTTAAGATTAGATTTGTCTAGTTTTAAATCCTATTCATGCCTTAATCTCTGAGCTCTCTTGTAGAACCTAGACCTCCAATCTCAAATGTTAGGTAAGATTGTAAGTCTCAAACATGTTGTGTTTCAGTCCTACCATGTTACATAGTAAGTGTAGGAAAATGCACATAACAAAAATATGTTGTCTGAAATGGCTAACTTCTTCCTTTCCCTCTCTTGGAAGGGCCTGAGCTGTTTTAGGGTAATTTCTTTGTTACCTAGACTGTGTGACAGCTATTTCTAGACACTGTGTTTGTGCAACATCCCCAAGGATCTCTCTTCTTCCCTCATCATTTCCTTGTCCCATATACAGAGTCATCTTGACCCTTAGGCACATTTGGCCTTGGAATTCATTGGCACTGACCAGCCTTCAGATGAAAAAGCTTTGCCAGTTTAAGGGAACACTGGACAGACAGATTTGGTACTGGATTGTAACACCAGCTAAAATAAAATGCCACACACAAGAGCTCTGAAAGGTTACAAGGGCTTAGATGTTACTGCTTAGGCTGTTACTAAGCAGTGAAGACATGATAAGAAGGGTTTTCTGCAGACAAACTAGTTACCTAATGAAGCCTCATGCATAAAGCTGACAAGCAATGCCAAGAAACCCACTCAGTATGGCAATATACATAAGATTGTGCATTCCTTTATAAATACATATAAAGAAAAAAGATTTGTGGCTTTCCAAACTCCAGCTGCACAATGGGGAGGTTCAATGCACTACACACAGCAACCACGCTCAAGTTAGCCATGCAGCTGGCAATATGAACAGGGAGCTCAAGAAGCTCATTCCAGAAGATGAACATAGCTCGCATTCCCTAAATAGTTTTAACTCACTGAGCTGCCCATTCACTTCACAGTACATAAGAAAACCCAAACAATTCAAAATGTCTCAGCTTTTACTTGACTTTACAAGGTTGTGTGTCTGTGTCTGGGATTTTAACTGCCCTTAGGCAGGGGAAGGGGGCTTAGCGAAGGACCAAAGCAGGATGGCCATACTGTTCAGTGAAAAGTCATAGTACTTCATAGGCCAGGTGTTTCGGTTCACTGTTGTACTCGAGAGGAAAAGAGAGCTCAACTTTTAGAGAAAAGATTCTTGCTATAGATGTTTCTTTCAATATTGAAACAGTACACTGATACAGACTTGTCCGTTTTAAGTTTTTTTTCAAAGTTATTTTTCAGGTAAATTTACATCTCGAGTATTTCCAATTAATTATTTTCTAATAAATAACTTCTTAAAAAAAATAAATGTTTTAAAGTGTGCTCCTCAGTTCACAGATTAACAGAAAATACTATTTCTAACTCCCATGACTACTTTTTGTATCTTTCAAACAGCATACATGCTCTACTCTAGCATGAATTGTATAGGAAGCTTTATTTTTTTTGTGGCAAGTCTGCCTGTTTAAGTTTCAAGGTATGTACATCCTGGTTTCATGACAAGCAACACATTTTTGCAGGCCCTGCCCTCAAATTTCTAAGAAAGTCCCACCTTTGCCACTTGAAACAAAACAATACCAAAAACTAGTCAAGCCTCTCTCAACCTCCTTTACAGTGAAGAAAAGCACAGAAAACATTTAGTTACTTCATCTTTACTTAACTACTTCCATAATTAAAAGTACAAGTAAAGTTAATACAGACATACCTTCAACATATTTAAGTATATTTTAAAAGTTCCCCGTAATTTAAATGTACCATAAAGGCCAATATCAGTTATAATTTATTTAACTAGTTTTTAAACTAAGACAAACTGTTACTGGCAGTTATAATTTATTTAACTAGTTTTTAAATTAAGACAAACTGTTACTGGGTTGATTTACGCAGATCCCCTCTCGGAGATCAGGGCACAGAGAGGGTAGCCTTGCTAATCACTGTGGTGTTCTGCTCAGACACCCCAGCAGAAAGACAGGTGAGCAAGCTCTGGTTGAAAACAGTGTTTTGTTGAAGAGGCACAGTCTATGTGACAGGCAGTGAGGGGCACTTCGGCCGTGGGACAGCCAAGGCCAGGGCAGTGCAGATGCCAGCAAGCATCTTCCATTTTCCCCTCCACCCTTTCTGAAAGCCCAGTGCAGCGGTTGTGTGTGGATTCCCTGAGGGTGTACAGTAGCAATTCAAATTAGGAACTCTTAAAAAGCAGATGTCAGATGAAGAACATGAGCAGTCTTCCAGCTGTAACAATGCATATATACCCCAAAACTGGTGAAAAATCCATCTACTTACACCAATGGCATCAATTTGGTATTTCATAGATACCTTAATACTTCAGTATGACAGTTACTAGCACAAAGTTCAGTCATCTTTACTTCTGCCTTGGGAAGTTTACTGGAATCTGTAGACAAGAGTATGCTACAGTAAAAATTACCCCAATTTAAGTATATTTCTCCATTCCTCCTTTTTTTTTTTTTTTTTTTTTTTTAATTTTAAGGCTTAAGAGGCTTTTCATGCTGTAAAAGCTCTGTAATAGCAAAGGGACTACCATTTTGCTCCTAACGCCCCATACCAAAGCACTGCATTTCTGCGCCTGACTCCTGACCTTCTTGGTCCTTATTCTACAGCTACAACTCCAGCATCACACATAAGAGTGGTCACTCAGATTTCATCCCTCAAACACTAAGCCTATGTGTAATTCAGTAATTTAAACAGTGTGGCAGAAAATGGTTGAAAAACAAATTGTGGAACATGAAGTGGAAACTAAATGTATGGAAAGGAATGGTAAAAACAGCAGATAAAACTACTTCAAGTTCTCCACAATGACATTTTAAAATTAGTGGAACTATTTCTTCTGATACTTCAAAAACCTTTTGAAGGTTTTTGCAACACACAGATGGCAAGTTACCAAAATACCAGGCTTTATTACATTCTAGCATATGTAATTACTGTGGTAACAGCCAAGAATGACTGTAATGGCTTGTACAAAGAATCTGAGAACTATTATCTAGTGTACTGCATCTCTGGCAAATTTAGTAGCTTGCTGGGAACCTTCGAGTGTGACAGGATACATAAAAAAAAAACCAAAAACAACTTATCCTTGCCCCATCCCAAGGGGTTTTCTTTACATATGTATTCTGTATGTATTTTTATATATGTGTATATATATATATATATATTTACATACACATGCACTTACATAGAAATACATGTTCCCCCACAGATGCCAGTTAGAGATTTATTTTATCTCTCTATCCACGTACCAGTTCTAGAAACCATCAACCCGAGAAGACTAGGATTCTGGTTTATCTCCACTCTGAGTAGCATCTTCATATAAAGCAATGTGATAACCCTCACTTTTAAAAATATATCCCCAAAGAGGCTGGGCTAAATCACTTATGAAGTCCCTTCCAGCCTGAACAGTTGTACTAAATAACCCAAAGGAACGCTTAAGAATACCTGTATGATTAAGGATCATAAGATCACATCAGTGATTTCTCAGCTTTTAAGTCTTCCCAGGCCAGAGATGCTAGTTTTGCTTCATTAATTACCTATATGCAGAGTTAAAGGATGTGGTGTTTTGTGGGGGGTTTTTAGGCTAAAGACATGATGTGTGATTCACGCTCTCCCAGCTCAGAAGACTCAGAATTGAGGAACTTCTATGGCACTCTGTGCAGAAAAGGAGAAGCAGCAGCAGCATGCCATAGTACAGAAAAGGAGCACACAGTGTTATAAAGATGAAGAAAGCCAAGCACCAGGTTAATTTGGTATCAAGGAAAGCACAGTATCACCTGAAATACAGCCAGCGGCTTTCACTCATCTCTTCCACCGATGGAACATGGTCACCAACTCTGGTACAGTACAAGAATGCAATGTGAGTAACAAAATGCTTGTGAGATGGTAGCTTTAGAGAGCTTCCCTAGCAAAACAAAGCAAACCAACAAAAAAACCCCCGACCCAATGAAAAAAGACAAAGCATACAAGAATAAGAATGGCAGGACAATGGCAAAGTGACAAAAACCAAACCAAAACAAAAACCAGCAGCGCTTTATGATTGAGATGACCAGTAATATTCTGCATTCGTTCAGATTCAGACTGGTAAAACACCTGTACTCATGATAGGCTATCTCCCCCAGAAAATTAGATTTGGTAACTCTGAAGAGAGCTGCTACGCAGAGCTGATCTAAGAGAATTTCTACTACTTTGGACCTGCACATGGTCTAAAAGAGAGGGTCACTGGAGAAAGCAATCACAGGAAGCTCTGCGTATATGAAAGAGGTCATCAATACTGCCCTGGTTCAGAGCAGTTCAAAACAACTGGTAATATGCATTAAATCACTCCACTGGTTTGACTAACAATCTTTAACATAATTAATCCCCAGCCATAGCAGAGTGTTTGTACTCCTTGCTTTGCCTTTTTCAATTGCACTTAAAAAAAAAAAAAAGAAAAACACAAGTGGAAATGTGTTTGATTTCTAATATTTTCCATGTAAATTCCTTAGCAACTTGTGGGATTTTTTTTACCCCTGCTTTTCCATGAAGGCATGCTACATGAACTATATATTGCTTATGTGAAATAAAAGCCCAGATGATCAGAAACCCACAGACGCCCCACTTTACAAAGAGCAGGTGTACACACCTGACTGAAGGCTGACATCTTGAAAACCAAATATTTAAGGCCATAGCTTGTGCTATGAAGAGCACGCACTCATCTAATCCTTGAAGGCTGAGGCAAATACCAGGCTTTGGATTAATTTGTTTTGGATTCCTGGTTCGACAGCTCTTCTCCCATACCAACATACACTCCAGGTCAGAGCACTCTGCTCTGAAAGGCCAACACCAAGACAGCTCTGCATATGAAGCAAAAACTAAAACTAAAAATTACTCAGTAACTTCCCTTCTATGACTTTTTTTCCTCTTTGCTGTGTCTTTGCCAAGTTAGTATACTGAAGTTTTCCCAGATGTCTATAATGAGTGCAGCATTTTTGGAAAATTTTAGCTATTTTGGAAGAGTTCAACTGTTTCTCAGAAGATGGCTGAGGAAGAAGAGAATTCCCATCACCATGTTTTAAAAAAAGTAAAACCCAGTCACTAAAAACCCCCTGGAATTAGGAAAAAGATGTTTTGGGTCAGTTTTAGGCTGTCTTTGGGTATTTCTTGACCTAATCAAGATAATGACTCCTGAAGCTGCCTGGTGAGGCTTGCCAGAGCTCGGCAGTTAAACCTGCATCACCCCATGTGCTCTGGATATATCTCGACTCAATTCCTACAGGGTCTAAGCCTTCCTCACACTTCCTCCTCCCCCCCCCCGCCCCAATTGTGAATTGCTATATTTAAGGGCACAAGAACAGAGATAAGGAAGCATCTCCCATGCTCACTTCCAGACACCCAAGAGAGGGGGTAATCTCTTTCCTACTAAGGGAAAGACCCAGAAGGGTAAGGCTGGAGGTTCACAGGCTGCACCACACCTTCATTAAGAGAAATTCAAGACTGATGATGAGAAACTAAAGACTGGGAAACAAGGAAGAAGATGGGAGAAACTAGACAGGGAAAGACAACTGGAGAAAAGAGTCCAGAAGAATATATAGTGAAAGGAAAAAGTCCACAACAGAGGGCAGGAGCAACACCTGGGTCTGTGCATTTGCCCTTCAAAGGCAGCAGAGAACAGTTAGAAGGCAGTGAAGTGAAGGATCTAAGTTGTAGAATAATGGAAACAGTCTGCAAAACAGAAGCATGAAACCTCCTATCAGAAGACACCCTGCTCCAGTCTGGAGCACAACACAAGGCTGGATCCCAGCATCAACACTCACCTCCTGCCTTCGCAGCACACTGAGGCATGATATTTAAGAAATGCATATTTTATCATTGGACCACCAAAGTATAACCTGAGACTGCCACCAAGCTGTCAGTTTTACCAGCATCCCAGATAGGTAGGTAGTTCACACAGCAGTTATCTAAGAGTTAGTGTTTCCAGATATCTTTTTCAGTTGGCTCATTTAAAGAAAAAACAAAACAAAACAAACAAACAAACAAAAAACAAACCCCCAAACTCCCCCACTAAATAGAAAGTTCTTAAAAGGATTGTATTTGCAAAGTCAAACATAAGGCAGTAAAAGTCTAAGTTGACATTGTCTGTGCAACCTTTAACTTTTATGGTACAAAGATACCTAAAATATTTTAAATTGGAAGATGTAATGCTTTAAGATTTAGAAAAAAGTGGCTAAGTATAACTGAAATTACTTCATTAGTTCAAACAAACTTCCTCATTTGAAGCAGGTTATGTACCAGAGGAAGGCATTAATCTATGTGTTGCTTCATTTAACATGAAAAGAACCAGGTCAATAACCTCTAATGAAAAATGGAAAAAGCATTATTTTGCAATACAAATACTAGAAGTTCCCTTTTTTTGCTGTGACAGAGAAATGAAACAACGTCAGCTACTTTTCTGAAAAGAGGAACTTTGCCAGTGTTTTTGATTTACAGGGCTCTCGAGTTTGCCGAAATTGTTAAAAATTCAGACAGGAAACTGTTTCTTTGTTTTAGTCTCAAAGGATGAGACTATATTTTAATATCCAAGTCATGTTTGAGTTTCTAAGAAAAAAAAAAAATCTACTGCTAGAAAAGTGTAACTGTTTACCACTCATGCTTGGATACATCTCACTGACAGACAGCCAAGAAATTCAAACACATGACATCACAGCTTTAACTCCAGTTTCTGGTGTTAATTTTTAACTTGTTCAGCATCGAGTTGCAGAAACCAAAAGCATCTGAAGATGTCATTATTTTTTACTTGGATTTTGCTGTCATAACCTCACTTTCCCAACCAGTTAAGCAGTAAACTAAAGAAGCCTCTGCTACAAACCATAGGTTCTCTGGTTAGCTGTACATTTAAGCCTGATCAGTGGACCGTGGTACACTGGTAACATACCTATTTGGAAAGATACCTGCTTTTCAGATTACTTGAGACATTCAGAACACAGCAAGGGGAGGCAGAGGGCATTTTTGCCCATTTTCCTCCTCGTACTGCTTTTTACTTTACCAAAACTTAATTTTCACGTTAGCCTCTCTATCCCTCACCTACTTTTAATATATTTCATATCATGGGAGAGAAGGGACCGCAAGAAGTAAAGAATAAAGCATGCATCCCAATTGCTATGCAATTAATGGTTTCGGCCAGAGGCACGTGCCTCTGCCTCTAAGCCACAGCAAAGCAATTCTGGACCCTTGTGTAGATGTTGCCCCATGCACGCACATAACTGCCGCCCCATGAATGTAGTGGTATCAAGACAGGCGGAAAGTCTTGGCTGGAGTCAGCTTTCTGGTACTGTTCTACCTAAATTGTGCAGCACAACTTTAAATAAGACCCTTAGGTGTTGACATCTGTCTTAGCTCCTTTGACTTTCCCAGAATAATAGATATGTGTCTGAAGTTCCTAGGGGAGAAACCTAGCCCATTGCAGCGCACAGGAACTACTGAAAGGGCCACCCAGAAATCCAACTGACGGGCAGACCAGTGCCCAGAGGATTACAGTAACACCACTCTGGCACACGACGACCAGCCAAGCTAAACCAGCCTAAAGGGTCAGTCAGCTTGGTCAACACTTTGTTAAAGCAGGCCCTTTTCTCCTCCTCACCTCCACACTGCAGCCAGGCCAACTGCTTCATGGGGACTTTATAATGGCTGACTGGCTTTCCATCTTTCCTTCCACAAAGGCCAAAGTCAGCCAGGACTTAAGTGGTGTGAACTTCACACCAGAGCTGGACTTTTAAGAGTCTGCACAAATCCTAACATTTAAGTTCAACACACAAGTGGCATTAGTTTCCCATGTCCTTTCACTTAATCTAGGAAGCAAACCACTTGTTCTCTTTTAACCTCTTTTCTGCTAAACAATCATGTATGGGAGCACTACTTATTTGCAGCCTCTAGCATTCTAACCTAACAGGAAAGTGTCAGGGCTCAGAAAACATCCCAGGCCATGCCAGGGACAAGTTACCTACTGCACTGCCCCAGGACTGCGTCATCACCATACACTGTGCTGCTGAGCAAGGCACTGGGACTGCATCTCATCTTCATCCCCTCCTGCCTACCTCTTCCACCAGGTAGAAAAGGATGGTAGTATATTACTATCTTTCTAAAATTCAGCTGGAAACTAATTTGTCCCTTTCTTAAATCTGTAAGGTCAAACAAGACTTCTTGTTCTCCAGGGGAAAGGGTTCTATCACAGAGGGTACTTTATCAGCACCAAGTTTCTAATTCTCGATCAGCTGCACACGGCTGCCATCTCCTGGCACAAATATGATTTCCTGTGGTCTCAGGGCAGTCTCCATTATTAATAGAGCAGCGCCTATCAAAGCAGTTATAGGCAGACCCATGCAGTTCTCCAAAATACATCCTATGTAGAGTTCCCTTGTTTGCGTGATGTCCTTCCCTTAATAGGGAAGTTAACCATCTATTTTCTGTCAACTATGCCAAACAAATGACAGTTTAAGTTACTGCTTACTAGCAAGGGTGGGTAAATCTCCCAAAAAAATACAGCTAAACACTCAAAACTATGGTCCAGCCAACTGCCCTTTGGCAGCTACTGGTCTAGAAATGGTATCAGAGCCTTTCCAGCTGTTCTGCCTTTTTGGTCACATTAATGATGTTTGCAAGTACAGCTTAGGTGAAGGGCAAGCCTGGAATGGGTATGGTGTCACCCCTTTCTCCCTTCAGGGGCAACTCATCAGCCAGGCTCATGGAGTCTCATTACTGAACCAGATTAGTCTTGCTAAAGGAGTAAGTGCATATTCTTGGATGCTTCCACCAACTGCTTCCCAGACTTGATGGAGGAGGGTAAACTGCTATCTCAAAACTAGTTTCCAGTTGGCCAGGAGCTGGGGCACATGCTAGAATTCAGTCCTGTGCTACTGCTGACAACTGAAGAGGCCTTGTGGCAGAGGTAACAGTTGACTGCACTCCCAGAAGTTGCCTTCTGATACAGGCAGGGTGTACACAATTCCTCTTCACTTATTTGATCAGCAGCACATGCCTGTCACTTGCTGGATGACAAGGTTTGAAGGAAACACCCAGCTGTGCTCCCTCAACAGAAGAGGTGCAGGCAGCAGGCTCAGGATGCCAGGACCTACAACGAGAGCTGTTAGAGTCAGTTCGGTTGACCTGGTCGCAGCCAGGCTTCAGAAGATGCTTTGGAATCCACTCAAGTGGAGATCAGACAAGGGATATCCTCACATCAGCCATCGCAGAGGCTGCAGGCAGATCTTGGTAGACTTCGCCCAGCCAGCGTAAGCAGACTCCAAGGAGCATTCTTACCTGTGTACTGCTGGCCAGAACTCATCTCCTGCTCCCCTGCACACCACACCTTGGACAGCCTATGCACACTGCTGGTTATGCAGAGGCTGTGCCTGCCCTGCTTGCCGAGGTGTATTGGTACAGCTGTTCCTTATACACCACCATTGGGCAGAAATCTCCTTCTGTCGTGAGAGGTGCCAAATGGAAAACTGCACAACACCTATTCCAGGTACCTTTTTAAGGTTGTTACACAACTCTCACATGGGAGCAACCAGTCAGGTTGAGCTTAGAAATATCACTAGGATGCAGTATCTCAAGATCATTAATGACACAACTGCACTGGAATTGGTTTTGTTGTTGACTTCACACCATGTGTTGCATTACCTGTTGCTAGCAATATGACCTTCACAGAACCTGACTACATGAAAGTGATGCTTCTTTCTGGTGTGCTAGCCAAACACCTGGAAGGTGCATTTAAAGACAGTTTTAAAGGACAGAAACAGATTAATATGGCACCAAAAAACCCCAAACTGTGATTTCCTCATGTTTGCTGTTAGTCAGAGCTGAGATACTGTAAATCGCTGCTGAAGTGCCTGTCTCCAGCTGGAAGCACGCTACCTTCAGTGAGAAGAGTTCACAAGCATTTCTGGGAGTCTTGTTAATTTTTTTGCTAACCTAGAAAGCACCTGCTACCTATTGCCACAAGTAGTTCACTAAATTTTTCTGAAAACAGCACCAGTCCCTAAGAATGACCAGTTCTTACAAAGACTGAAAGTGGTTTTACATAAGATTGTTGTTTCCTATCCTATCACAGGTCAGTGGGATACAAATTCTGGTTAGCACAATTAGAGAACAGGACAAAGCAACCTTTCAAGTCCCCAAGAGCACAAACAATTTACATATGAAAAGCACACTGAAGGGTTTGTAGAGTGTGTATTGTTTTAATTCCACTCTATTTATCTTCCCCCCACTCAACTACTAAAACTTCCACATGATAACATATGTGGTCTTTAACAATCACCAATTCACAATTCTCCAGCACTTCTGGCGACAAGTATCCTCAAACATGAAGGTACTTGCAGCCCAAAAGTATTAAGTATTGTCCAGGATTTACAGACAAATGTTTATAATCATGCTACTTACCATTTACAGGTCTCCTTACATGTCTCCTCAAAACAGAAGCAAACACATTCAGAAGACTAGCAGGATCCCATTTATCCCAGTTTTTTAGACAACATTAGCTTTGTTTGGATAGATGTATAAAGTGCATTTGGTTTAGCACCACCCACTAAAGACTCCATAACTTAAAAACATAACAGGGACATTATCAAGAGCCAAAAGACAGGGAAATGTCTTAGTACAATAGGAAGATAAGTTTATATTGACTAGATAAATTCTTTCTTTTCAAAATAGCAGCTGCTGTATCAGGCAACACTATTCCATATCCTACTGGGCTGACAAAGACCTCGATACCTACTTGCAGAGCAATCAGAGAGCTTTAGGCTGGGTCCTAGCAGCATCAGTACATTTTCTTCACCAGCCTGCACTACCACCTTCTTCAATAAAACAAGATGTTCTCAATACCTAGAACACCTCTAGCAAGCATCAAACAAGTTCTACAGGACTATGCCCGATTAGCACAGTTGCCACTTGAAGAGTAACATTTCCCCAGTGTGCAGTTGCATACTGACCTGATGTTCAGCCACGACAACATGGGAGTTGTACCTCCACCGACAATCCACACAGTGAAAAAGACAATAAGGAGAGTTGTTGAGAACATCATTTGATGTGAGTAGGTAGCAGTATCTCGTATAGCCAGAGCAAACGCCATGGCTCCCCTGAGACCTATGGGAAAGAATGAAATAGCAGAGCTTCAGGAGTGCAACTGTGCCTATTTATAACACAGCACCTTTCCTTGCCCCACCCCCTGCCACACAGGCACAAAGTGACAGGCAGAAAGCAATGGGCTCCGGCAAGTTTTAATTCCCTCCATTGCCCTGGGATGATTTAGAACATAATTTGCCCCCATAGTTTTCTGTAACTTATAGAATCCACTAGTGCTAACAAAAGGTATAAATATTTCCAGAAACTAACAAGAAAAATGCAGAAACAAACAAGTTGTGGACAACAGCAAAACATACTATGGACATCAAGCAGCTCCCTGAATCCAAACGAAAATGCACACTTCTCCAGTTGATTCCATATTGGAAGCATGAGTTCTTGGCATGAAATTGTTATCAGCTGGAAAAATATTCTAGTTAATAACATGTTCGCAGGCAGATTATATTCCCCCTTCCTCCCCTGCCCTTGTTTCTATTATGAAACTCCATTAGCAAGGACAAGCCATGGCATCTGGCCATCTGCAGACTTCTTAAGTAGGGGAATCACAGAATCACAGGATGGTTAAGGTTGGAAGGGACTTCTAGAAGTCATCTGATCCAACTCCCCTGCTCAAGCAGAGTCACCTGGAGTAGGTTGCCCAGGACCATGTCCAGGTGGCTTTTGAATATCTCCAAAGAAAGAGATGCCACAACTTCTCTGGGCAATCTGTTTCAGTGCTTGGACATAGTAAAAAGTGTTTCTTGATGTTTGCAGGGAACCTCCTGTGTTTCAGTTTGTGCCCACTGCCTCTGTTCCTGTTGCTGGACACTGCTGGAAATAGCTTGTCTCCCTCTTCTTTACACCTTCTTGTGTACAAGAGGCATCCCTGGCACTTCTTTGGGATGAAGATGTTTAGACAAACAGACATACACTCCATGATTTGCTTTAAATGACAAACAGTTATTTGTGTGACAGAAATTGTAAAGGATTTTAAGTTAAATACCTTGCTTTCTCCAACTAAGTGGGAGAGGGCACCCATAAATATACCTTGATTTTCTCAGGAGATATCTGTTTCTGCATGTGTACATCATCTCAGCTAGAAATAACCTCCTGGAAGAGATACGTCCTAGTTCCTCCCATCCCCTTCAGATGCATTTCAAATGAAAATACTCTACTCCCAATGTGAGGTGACTGCTTGCTGCCAGCAGCTGGCATTTCAAGATGTCACTCTTCCCAGACACAACAGACTTTCTGTAAAGGTTGCAAGACACATGATAGCACACTGCAACAACCATTCAGGATGCATGGAAGTGGATTATAAAAGCAGAAGGTGGTGCTATAAATTGCTTATGAGTTAAAAATACATTTTTTTGCTTTACCCAACATTTTTGCTTTTACCTGAGAACATCATCATGTGCTGAAAGTTCCAGCTAATCTTATGCCTTCTGCCCAGATTCAACAAGAAGGAGAGAGGGTAGATGTGTGCAGCTCTGCCCAAAAAGATTGCAATCTGTTCACAGCTGAGGGTTAAGGATTTCACTTTCCTGAGGTATGCACTCTTGGGCTCTAACATGAAGCTTCTATTTTAGTGAGAGGTTTACATCAAAATATCAAGTGTTCTTGTTATCTCTGTCTATATAAGACTTTCATCAATTATGTGTATACTGAACTCATTGCACAGAATGTAAATTTTAACTCATATAACCAAGTTTTTTAATGCACAGTGAAATTATATCTAAGTACTAAGATTACCAGTTGTACAAATGAAGACTTTACTTAAAAAATTCACACCTTAAACAAATATCACCACCACCATTCAATTAGGGGTTTCACACCAACAGAAATGTGTTCCTATGCACAGAAGGAAAGCCAACATAAGATCAGCAAGTGGCCGCTCCATTATGGCTCCTGCAAAGGCAAAATCTCCTACTGGCTGGCAAACACTTAAGAGTACAGAGGTACTAAGATGATAAAGCTAAAAACCACTTGTCAGCACTAGAATGAAGTTCAAGAAGAGAAGTAAAAGAGTATTGCAGAAATTCATGACAGTAGGTGATAAGCTCATTCTGTCCCCTGTTGTGCTGTAAAACATCCAATGGTTCCAGTGAAGAAGCAGAAAGCTGAATACACCCTCTGCTGCCTATGGAACACTTTGGGACAAACTAGAGTGATGTGCTGAAATCCTATAAAACACCAACACAACCAGAAGTCCACCAAACACTGATCATTTGCTGCTAGGATAGCAACATTAGAAAAATGAAACAGCTCTCTTATGGAAAAGAAATAAACCCATATAAAAGCTCTAGACACCACTGGGTTGTTGCCATAGCTAAAGTAAAGCAAAACTGTCTGCAGGAAATTATGACTCTAGGAAAATAAGATTTTGATTATTACTTTGTACAAAAAGCTTGATGTAATTATTTCAAACAACTTTTACAGCAGTCCTTTTGAGGACTGCAGAAATCAGACATCAGAAGCCATTGTGACCAATGTACATAGGAATAATGGCTAGGATTTTGCCAATGACACTGAGGTTTTAGCTCTGCCTTTGCAGTCCAACCTTTCTCTTTCAAGAGCTGATGTCTCTACATTTCACCCCCACAAGGTGTTAATCCAATGGGTACAGTAGCTGTTGAGGCAAAATGTGGGTGCTAGTACTAGCTGCCTTCCTCACAAAGTAGAAAAAACACTCAAGAGGTAACAGGGGTTAAATGCAGTGGTAGAAAAAGATGTGAAAAATGTAGTAAAAAGTAGGTGGGTAGGAAGAGAAAGGAACAACGTAAATACTGAAAAAAACTCCTAAAACATATAGCAAAACCTGAAAGAGGACAGAAGGCCACAGCAAAGATGAAAAATTACAGTGCTTAGTACACCAGATACAATTACTCTGTTCATGTCTTTATTCAAAGGCTGCAGGGCTCTGGAGCATTTTTTAGGTCAAAAGAACAAATGTGAGGAGACACAGGAGAAAATTTATTACTGTTTCAGAAAAAAGTAAATGGCTAAAGGAAAACAAAGACAAATGTGATAAATCCCTAGAAGCAGTAGAGAGATGAGAGAAAACAGTAGAAAGAAGGACAGAAAATAAATACGTTCCAGACTAGGCCATCTTGATATGTCCTTTCATCGGGTTTTATCTCCATTGCCAATAGCCCGACTCCTGCAGCAGGCAGAGAGAAATCAATACTGGAAGACTAGTTCCCATTGCTGCATGCACACTTTCAATTGCTCTGAATTTTCAAGCAGCCAGGAATGTAGTGAAGTAATAGTTATACAAGCCATTTCAACAGGGGTGGGATACAGAGAAGAATCTAGTGATTCCTAGCTTACACGAGTGTGACTACTACAAAAGTGTTCAGTTCTGGGGAATTCGAGAGCTAGGTACCAAGTCAGGCAGGGACAATGGGAACCAGATACTCACCTCCAGCACCAGCACCTTTCAGCAGCGTGTACCCTTCGTGCAACAGTCTGCATCACAGCTCAGTTCCTTCCTCCTCCCATCACCTGTGATCCTGACCTCTACCTTTGGGGCACTGCTCAAAGATAATCTGTTCACCCACAATCCTCTTTACTTGAAGTTTGTTTGCTTTCTTCAAGGCACCATTGGAAATGAAGAAAAAATAAATCCTTTTCTAGGTCTCCAAAGTTCAAATATAAGAGCAACACAAGTACTGCTGGCTGTCAATAGCCAAGTGTCCTGGTTTTTAGCTGGAACAGAGCTGGGTTTCTTTTTCAGTAGTTAAATAGTGCTGCATTTTGCTTTTCAGCCTGGGATTTGTTATGAGAGACACACTGATAGCATACCAGCGTTTGCATTTTTGTTGCTGGAAGCCAAGGACTTTGTGTTCTGTTAGTCTACAAGCGCAAGATCTAAGGGGGTGAGGAATATTTAAATTAATAAGCTAAACTGGCATTTGGATATGCCAATGGGATATTCCATATCATATCACATCATGTCCAGTATATTAGTGAGGGGCTCTTCCTCTTTTGCTCTCTCTGGCTTTCTCTCGGTCTCTCGCTCTTCTGGGATTGCGGTTTCGGTTCGGGATTGTCGCTCCTCCGGGATCGTTATCTGGGAACGGGCCGGGCTCGGTCAGGAGGGGGGTGAACAGTTGCACTGGGTATCACTCATTTGCATATTTTGTTAGTGTTATCACTATCAGTACTATTTTAATATTAGTACTATTTTAAGTTTTCTTTTATTTCTATTGTTAAACTGTTCTTATCTCAACCTATGGGTGTCCTTATCCTTGCACCCCAATCCTCTCCCCTGTCCCTTGGGGATGGGGGGAAAGGGGGTGAACAGCTGTGTTGGCTGGTAGTCAAGGGCTAGCCCAGGGAAACTATCACACCAAGTCACACAGTAAAGCATATTAATTTGTTTATCTATTGAAATTATATTCTAGCACTTGCTTAGGTACAGAGCCAACAGCTGTGTGGCACAGAGGCCTTAGGGCTTTGATGTAATGGGTAGCCAAAGATTATCCTCAAAATTATTGTGCCTGCAAGAAATCAGGGAAAATCAGGTCAGCCATTGTCCTCTATTTGGTAAAGCCAACAGACACCACAAGTTTTCAGGCACATAAAATAACGGAGAAACCTCACACAAAGCAAAAAAGGATACAAAAGCTCCAATTATGAAAATTGGGCTGAATATGTGTTTCTGGAAAGTAAACAGTGCCAAGCCCATATAAGAAAATATGAAGTTCTCAGCCAGGAAGTGCAATACTTCAAAGAGCTAGGGAGAAAACAGTTACATGTTAAAGGTCAAGTAATAAATATGCTTTTCAAAAACAATAGTACATGGCCTACTACAGCAATATACTGTATAAAAAGATGAAAAACAGTCTTGCCTGCTTAGTGCGGCTTCTTGATTCAACTGACAAGTTATTGTATGTATAATGCGCCTGAGTAATGCCACAGAAGAGAACAGCCACCACACCTGTGAACAGAATCACACGGAAGAATCAGCCTGCTTACTGTGTGAGCTCAGCATATTTTCCCTTCCCAAGTTCTATTAAATTTATACATCATCCTTAACCTTGAGATTTTATGAACCTTATTTTCAAGTGAGTTAGATTCCAGGTTGGGGAGGCAGCGTTTGAACCAAACCATTGCTCTGACAAGCCTTTGTTGCACAGTCAGCAGCACCTTCAGTGACATCGTACAGAACGTAAAAAAGCTTTAAGTACAAGCATCATGTTTCTCATAGGAAAGGTTCAATGCAAAAGTGGGAAAACGGCTGCCAAAATGGGCAGGACTTCTGTCTCCATGTGCTTGAATCCCAGCAACTCACCGGTAAATCCACAAGCTTCTGCGAGCAAGAAAGTGCTCCAGGACATCAAGAAGAAGAGAGCCGTTTCCAGCAGGGGGAAGCAGTGCAACTTGGTAAACTTTGTCACGTTAAGTCATTTGTTAAGGGATCCAAAAAATAAATCTTTTGCCTTCTCTGTACCTAGTGTTTATGAAAAATACTTTTATGTACTAACAACCAACGCTAGTTGGAAAACAAAACACTTAATGCTGAAAAACATCAATTCTATCACATCAAGACAAACTTCAGAATGAAGGTCTCCCCTTGCAACAGTCATTTTTGGCTATTTTTGCTGCATATCCATGGCATGACTGTGGCTCCATCTCTTTGAGGCAATATCTTACTCTATGCCCTGTTTCCCTGCAAAGTGTCAGCAGGGAAGGGATATATACTCAGCATTCCTTTTAGATTATGTATGGTGGGTTTTTGGTTTGGGGGTTTGGTTTTCCCTCCACCCAATAAAGATCCCTCCCCATCTTTAAACAAAGCATAAAATACATTCAGAAGTATTTAATTCACAGGGTTGTTCTTGACTACAGCAACCTTAAGATAAAGTAGATATATCAGATGACTTCTGCTCAGATTTGTTGACAAGTCTTTTTTCAGCAAGTGAGGCAGAACAGAAATCCTGCTTACAACAAAATATATTTCCTCTCTTAGCGTTGATGTGTTTTAGAGTAAAAGCCAACTGAATCACAGCCGCTCAGTCTTTCAATGGGAAGAAAAGAATAAGTTCGTCTTCCAGAAGACAGTAAAATTTGAGGAACATCAAACACACACTGTTTTAACAGTTCAAACAGCTACTGAAGTGGAACAAATTTCAGTAGTGTTAAATATGGCTCTTCACATACTACAAAAGAGTTGTCCACATATTTAGAGAGCTTCTTTTTCCCCTCATCACTGCTCTGGCAGCCGGTAAACACTGTACAGCTCACTGTATCTGAGGTGCAGACAGCTATGTGCAACTGTACTGGAAGACACAGAAAGAAACCACATGATAACAGGGGTGGTAGAGAGACCCCCCATCTTTCTGAAAGCTGACAACTAGTACAATCTTCTCTGAAGTTCAAGAGGAAGGACAGCAAGAGCACAGCAAGGACACTTGAAACAGCAGTGGTAGCTCTCTCTCCTGTCCATATGAAGGCAATTGGTACCTCGATGGACACATTACGGCTGCACCATCATCCACCATTGCTCTCCATGCATAACACAGCTGCACCCTGGGCTCTCTGCAGCATTACACAATCTAAAGCTAATGGCAGCACTGCTGCTTGGAGAGTCATGGCTCAATACAGGACAGGGATGTTAAAAGCAATGAGGAGCACCGTTTTCAAAGGAAATTCATAGGTTCTGGGAGGTTTGGGGCTCACAGCACTCTTGGCTGCCTCTTGCAAGCAGCAGTCAGGTAGCCCAAAAGAGTCAGGGGAAACAACCTGCTGTGGGCTTTAGCACAGAATAAGGCATTCACAACAAGCCACAAGTGATTAACACCAGAGGCAAATAGCTAGCAGCGTTTCAGTGGGAGCTTGGTTAGGATGAAGCAATCCTGAGGCCAGCCACCTGCCAGTGATTTCTGTGGGTACTTGTATATCTTTCTATGGACAAAGGTTACATGAATACTGATCACATCTTCACACTCAGATTAAAACAAGCTAGTGTCAACGTTGCTCTGGTTGGAAACAGGTGAGCCCTGTTAGTACCTGGATGTGGCAACTCATCTGGAAGAGCTAAATGCTAAAAAGGATATCAGAGCTGTCACAACCCCCGTCACTGCTCCCATCATGAAAGAACCACTGAATATTCCCAGGAAAACACCAACAGACTTGAAAAACGCTGCTGCATCAAAAGCATGGGTATTTTCACCTGTTGGCTGGTAAGCAACTATCGATCTAGAAAGAGAGCAACACAATGAGAAGTTAGAAGTGGCATCAGAAAAGTTTTATTCCATAGCAGCAGCACCTGAGCAACAGAAGAAGCAATCCCATACTGAAGGCAAATTTTCCATTCTGGTGTATGTATGCACGAGGGATCTTGGCAAATGTTTGCAATGTTTATTAATTCACTTCAAGACAATTTAAATGGTTAAATTCAAAATAACATTTCTCAGAAAAAAAACCACATTTATTTCATACAAATACCAAAAGCAACTAAGTAATTTCAAAGTAGAAATTCAGGTAGTTACTTACGAAGACAATACAATGGCAACAGCGTCATTCAACACACTCTCTCCAAACAAGAGGGCATAGAGATCGACATCGGCGTGTAGCTCATTGAATATCGCTAGCACAGTAACTACAGAAAGAAAAGAGAAAAGCCACAGAGGCTGACTTCAGGAACAACTGTGTGAGCTGACAGAGCAGACTTTCCAGTTTGCCTAAAGCAACAAAACCCAGAAATTGAAGTACAGGATCAAAATTAAAATGGGAAACAGCCTAGTCATGGTTATCTATAGGTAAACAATTCCACCATCACTTTTAGGGCAGCTCCTTTAGGAGGCGGCTCCCATCTGCACAGGAAAGGCCCCATGATCAAGGGGCACAGGGCAGACAAAGCATTTCTACCAAAGCCCTGATATTTGTGGCTCTGTTGTCCTCCCATCTGCACAGGAAAGGCCCCATGATCAAGGGGCACAGGGCAGACAAAGCATTTCTACCAAAGCCCTGATATTTTTTGTAGAACATGTTCCATAGAAGATAATCAACAAAACATTGTGCATCTCTTGCTACTTTTAAAGGCTGTATGGATTGTTGACATAGCTTTATTATTTCAGCCATTGCAAAATAGTGCTAATAACCTTAAGTGTTGCCCAAAGCACACGCTATGCCACAGGAGTGTGTGCTTATGCAGAACTTCAAAAGGGCAAGACTGATAAATATTTATAACCTCCTTTCAAGAAACTTCAGTCTGAGATGAAAGACCATGATCTTGAAGATGCTCTCATATGTGAGCTTCAAAAAAAAAAAAAAAAAAAAAAAAAAAAATCACATGGTGATTTTTTGTATAAATTGTGTGTAACCACCAGCTGTTCAGAGCTCAGCTCAATCACAGGAGCTACTTCCCATTTTTGCACAGATCACCACTGAGCACCTCAAATTAGCTGTTTTAAATGTCAAGCTTCATACTTCACTGCTCCCTACCCTGGCCCCTGACACACATCAGCTCTCCAGACTCACCTGTCAAGCAGAGACACCTCTGAGAGCCTGCTGGACTTCGAAGGATGACTAGATTATTTTGGCAAAACACTTAAATCACTTTGCCAGAAGAGCATTCTTCTGCTTAAACTTGTAAAACATTACGTTCATTTGAAAGAGAAAAAAAAAAATTCCCCAACACCTAAAGAGCCTAAAAGCCTCAAATACTGCTTTTAAATTATCCAATGTCCCAAGCAAAGTCCCAAGTCCTGCCAGCCAGACAATGTAGTAATTTCATCTATTTGCAGTCTTAAACTCAATGCACACTAAAAAAAACCCCTTACTGGTTTGTACTAAAAAAATAAAAATATTTAAAGTATTTGAGCAGAAAAGTTACATTTTTCCCCAAACATGCCATTACAGCATACCAGTCCAGCACCAAACCAAAACAGAACAGTTTTCACAACACAGTATTTGCATGCATTTCAGAGAAGAGGATCAGAGACACTAGCATAAAACAACTGCAAATAATGTGCTGTTAATATCTTTGTGCTATGCAGCCAAAAATCCTAGCAATAGGATTATTCTGGAAAGTTATTAAAAAGTGTTCAGCAAGCTACCTGGATCAGTGGCAGATATTATCGCTCCAAAGAGGAGGCAGTCTGTATAATAGAATTTATCAGAGAGTTGACCCACCAACTTCATTAGTTTCACAACCCCATACATGAGATTCCTGAAGAAAAAGAGGATAAAATAGTCCAAGTCAAACAAGTTGGTGCATTTCAGAGAAGCAAAGGAAAAGCACAAGCAACAAGATTTCAGGCAGGCTTGGTTATGCTACAGCTCTGTGGGACACTGCTACAGTTCAACACTAAGCTCTCAAAATTAATTTTTCTCTTTTCCCTATGAACCAAGTCAAGTGATATATGATCCAGAAGATATAATTTAAAACCAGTAAGCAAAGTATTAAATCTGTTCACACAACTAGCACACAGAATCTACAGGTCATTTGCTTTTTTTCACCAAAGGGAACATTTCCCTGTTCAAATGTCCTCTCAGTATTGCTTTTCCCAACACAGTATGCAGGACAAAAGCTCTGAGCTAAGAATAGCCTTCAAAGTATTTCTCTAGTGAAATTCCTTGAGAGACAAACCAAGGTCACCTATGCAATTCAGGATTTCTGTATTTCAGAATATTCATACATCAAACAGTAATATTAGCAGCGTAAGAGATTGCATGCAAGTAAACCAATGTGACTAGTGATCTTAAACTAAATGTTTGTTTATATATACACATAAAATTATATATATACAAATATGCAGAGAAGGAAAGAGAGAGCATGCATGTGGGCACTGAAAGGGACATCTCTAAAAGTCTGGTAGCTAAAATTGTATTACAAGTAGTGTCCACAATTCAAGTTGAAGTCAATTCCAGTAAAAGTCTAACAAGACTTTGTCTTGGACTGGACCATTACATCAAAAACTCAATGCTGCTCTTTAGCACTGTGGACTTGTAAAGTGATTCAAACTTGACAATACCATTTCAAGGTACAGTATTGTTTAGAAACAGGATAAATCTCAGCAAAAGTTATACTTGCTTTTTGTCTGGAGGACAATAAAATCCTCACACAAATAAAATCCTCAAACAAACGAAAAACAAATCTGAGGCAATCTGGAAGGCTCAATATACGCTTTATCGACTTAAACTTTAGCACAAAAAGGAACTGATACCACGGAGATCACTTACCCAATAATAAAACAGGAAACTGCTGTTCCTAAAAATGCATAAGCCAAAATGGACCCCAAATTCCTGAAAAAGTGTCTCTGCATAGGAAAGAGAGGTTTACATACTTACTTAAAACAAGTTATATCACCTGTTCAAAAACACACAGCACACTACTACACTTGCATTAATACACTCAAACACTCCTCCACTTCAGAGGAATGCTTCAATTACTGCAATGTATATTCTCTCCAAATTCAATAAATTGAATAAACCAAATCTGAACTATGCATTAAATCCTGCATGTAGCTTATTGACAGGAAGCTTTCCACACAGACGTTTTCGTAAGAGATGTAAGAGTTAGCTACAAAACAGAAAACCAGCACCAATTCATGGTATCTTCAAGCAAGAGCAGAATCTGCGCCCTTTTGCCATTCAGAGTCTGGCACATGCCACTGGGATTCAGGTTTGGGTTCACTTCTCAGCATAATTTACTGCATTTGGATATTTGAGAAGGACCAAACAGTTCATAGCAGGACATCTTTTACTTTAAATGAAATTGATGTTAACCTCTGGTAAAGTTCAAAGGAAAACAAATCAGCAAGATTAAATAGAGCTTAATGTGTTTATAGTAAGAGTACATGTATTTTCTCTTAAAACAATATGACCTAACCACCTATGGAGGAAATGAGATTTTTCTTACTGTCATTAAGAAAAAAAAAAAAAGCTTGAAGTGGAGATCACACTCCTGAACAAGTCAGTGGTCTCACATTTAAAAAAAAAAAAAAAAAAGGGGGGGGGGGGCTATGCCCCTCAGACATGATTGTACTTACTTTCTTCAGGCTATAACCAGCATGAAAAATAATAGGAGGCAACAGAATGTTGAAAAAAACTTCTGGATCAAATGTTACCTAAAAAATAAAACATGAAACTTCAATTAGAAACAGACATACACAAACCATTAAGTCTTTTTTTTCTTTCGTTTTCTGACAAATACTATTTTTAGTTGTTGAAATGGCTGAGTTGACCCTCCAAAATACTGGCCAGCTCTATGCACAGGCAGCAGCAAAAAGCTGCAGCTCTTCTTGGTAAACAGCATCTAGAAAAAACCCAGCATTACACCTATCAATAATGATAATCTTGCAGCAGTCCCAAACACAGTCCACTTCTTCAAATTAAAAATGTCTGTAGAAGTGATGCTGGAGAAGATGTCTCTTATTGTGGTACTTGATATTCAAGTATCTGCAGATGAAATGCTATTTTAGCTTTTTTTCCCCCTCCCCCCCCTCACATCTGGCCACTGCACAGTTACTGGGAGCCAATCAAATCAGATACAAGACTAGTTTTCAGGAACTGGGATCATACATCACCCTCATGTATTCAAGTAGAAGCTCCAGATATCCATGAAAGACTACACTACAGTAAGGAACTAAAAACAACACTTAAAATCCAAACAGAAGACCTGTACACATGTGCTCTCTTTACCCTCTGCCTAAGCACAGGTTAGAGGACAAACACAAGAACAGGATTCAATTCAGAGAAGTTTAGCTATCTATAGCAGACAGGTACATAGACACCAAAGCTCTCATCATGGTCAGCAGAAAGAAGTATTTTTATGTTACAGACCTTAAAGTCTCAATCCTATACTTCAAAGTCTAGCTTTGATACACACAAAAGATGGTTAATTCCTGACACTGAATAGAATAAGAAGCCAAATAGCAGATCTGAGTAACAGTCGATAGGTGAATTTCACTGCCAATATCAGACTGTCTCATTTGGTGGATTATAGGAATGTAAGCAGTAGCTATTTCCTGACAATAAACAGATTAAAAAACTCCAGGAAAAGAGCCACTAAGAAACAATCACTTTTCACTAAGAAATTATCATTTTTCTTATACTGTATTATACAAGGCAGCAACAGGCTTCTTTTGGTCAGCTGGTCTTCATTAATTCTACAGACATTAGAAGTGTATATTAAGTCTTCAAACAGCAAACAAGGGCTTTGGGAAAGCACCACATACACGCAATAGAGCACAGTTTTGCCAGCAGCGATATAATACAGAAGGTGCTTTTGAATTAAGCATTGAAGAGCTGTTTCTATCAGGAACACAGACATTTAATACGATCCAACATTCAAATGGGATGGAGGAGGGAAGGAAACACAGACAAAGGAGAAACACTCAGCCAAGCACAAGACGTGGTCTACCCTCACCTTTCGCAACATGTCATTTTGCTCCACATTGTGGATCTTCCCAGGGCTTATTTCCCCTTTGAGCGTATACTCAAAGAACTTCCCGCTGACGTTGACCAGCAGGGTGGTAAACGGCCTGTCCTCCTGCGAGCAGCTGAATGGCTTGTCATGGCCACTGGTAGAGGGAGTCCCGTATCTCAAGATCACCCCAACTATCAGTCCTGGAAGAGAATTAAAAATCCATGAGGCTGATTTGCTACTCCTGCACTTAACTTTCTAGTTTCAAATAACATCCAAGGTATAATGCATGAGCCTTACAAGCCTACGTGCAGCATCAACATTTTGCAGTGAATCATTACCATTAGTTTCCTGCAGAGGAAGAGAGGCGCTGAGCACATCAAAGCTACCAATGAATTTATAAAATCTGATATTTGCCTGAAGTGACAAACAAAAGACTCCATTTCGTGTTTTCTCTTCCTCACCCTCATTCACACCTCTAACACACAACCCCTGAGTTGCACAAGAGGCTAAACACTAGGACACATTAAATACATTTCACCTTCCTAAGGACAGAACTGAGTAGATACAGCACTGCTGGCAAATAAGGACTGCTGAAAATGTGTGACCATAACTGAGCTGAAACAGTCATCTTTGCCATAATATTTTACATCTGCAGCAAGGATGTAGCTTTTTTGCCTGGCAATTCTAAGCAAGCAAACAATGCTTCTTGCACAGTTTCCTGCATACTTTGCAAACTCTGCAACTAAAATTCAGATGACATGCACAAAGAAGCTGGCTACGTGTCTTTTGCCAGCAATTTCACAAAACCAAAAAAAAAAAGTAAGGTAAAAATTAGCAATCATAAGAGACTTGAGATTCAGGAACATAAGAACTCAGCCAGCCTAGATAAAAATCCAACCAGAAAACACTATCAATGTTTCATTGATATCAAGGGATGCATCAAACACACTGACAAAAAATAACTTGTAACCTAATAGAAGGGCCAGGCCAGGAGGCTGGAGAAGCACAAGGTTCTAACTAGTACAGTTCCTTTTACAATGTACTAATAAAAGAAAAAGTCTCCAGTTCCGTGGAGATTACATATAAGAACAGTCAAAGTGGTTTTGGTCTGGTAAATAAACAAACTGATACCCACTAAAGGCTTCCCTGTTGCCTTATGATGATCTGTGATTTTATCCTCGTTGCAGACAACTGCAAGGTGAAGATGGATGTTTGATCCTTTTGTTGAGAAGTCAGTAGTCAATGCTGGTTTTGCTCTCTGTGACCCTCACTCTGCATCCATAGATCTGTTTCCCTTGATGGTAAATGAAGTTGACAGGTAATAATCAGAGAATAAATGAGGTATGACAAAGAAAAAAAATCCTACCACACACCACAAAAAAACCCCAAACAGACTTATCCTTATGGTGTAGTGTAAAGAGTAACCAAACTGGTTTTTCTAGAAAAGCCAACCAAAAGAACAGACCTCATTCTCTTCAAGTTCAGAGTGGAGAAATAGTTTTAATGTAAGAGAAGGTACAGCAAGTAGTAGCTGTGACACTAGTGGGCAGCTCATCTCCAGCCATCTTTCTCTACGATCAAGAGAACATAGTGGCAACAAGATCATTAAAAAGTAACTGGAAGATTAAGACATTTTATTTAGAAAAGAGAAGTGCATACTCAGAGGGAATACAGAAACCCCCTCAACGAGATAAGTTTACTTCCTGAAATTTCAAATGCTGACAATTTAAACACAGATGTTTATACAAGCATGGTCCTAACAACCTTGGAGCATTTTACAGCAACACATGATGGATGCAGTGGAAAGACAGCTCTGCACAAAGTGACAGGTTAGGGCCAGTCACCTCCAAGCCACTTGCACTACCAATTACAGCTAGAAACATCTTTGCCAACCCAGCCAGGCCAGCAGCCAAAGCTTTCTGCTGCTCTCACACCTAGGAAGAGCTAGGCTCACAGAATACATCAGGAAGACTGTGTTAAAAACTGATCTAACCAGCATCAGCCAGAAATCCTGTAGTAAATCAGAAGCCAGTATGAAAATCGAACAGATGAGCGTACGCATAGCAGTGGCACAAAGCCAAATCTATACTGCTGCTAAGCTGAGAATAGACAGGGGGACACCGACAGACACGGCAGCTTCTCAGGCTCAGAGACTGTCCTTCAGTGAATTCACTGCAAAAGCAGATGGGAAACCCGCATTGCTATTGCATTAGCGAGATGCACCCCAGAGCAGGATGCAATTGTGTTATACCACTGGATATAATCCACTCACACGTTTTCCTCCCACAATAAAATACACCAGTTATTTTAAAACAAGTTTTGAAGATACATCAATTATATCCATAATTGATACCAGTGTTTGAAGTGAAGCATCCTTTAACCCTCAGTGTTTCACAGCCAGCTAACACAGCTACAGGGAAATATCCTGTTTTCATACACCTTCTACTAATAAAATACCAAACAGCGATCTTTGCACCAAGCATCACACCACTTAGGAACATCCAACCCCTGCTGCCAGGCTGCCATCTCACAGCAGGGTGCAACTGGGATGAGGGTGGCTCGAGGGACAAGGCAAGAGGCCAGCAGAAGCAGCAGCAATTGCTCAAGGCAAGGTGCAGTTGATTGGCTAAAGCTACATGGGGCTCAGGCATGAAAAGAAATAGATATGAAAATAAAAGGGGCCAAGGAAGCCACACAAATACCACGGACAACTTCATTAGCAAAAAATACTGGGCACTTGGTAGTTCAAAAGATGAGTTAAGACAAGGGAAAGTTCCCCAGTCTTACAAAGATACAGGCATACTGCTGTATTTATCATACAGCCCCAGAATAACAGGTTTTGAACATCAAAGTGAAATGCGTCAGCTGGACACGTTTGACAGATGTGAGCTGCAGGAATCCTGAGGTCCTTAATGCTTTTCCAAAAAAAATTTAAAGTCTTTATGGAAAACCATACATTTTCAGTTTTCTAGTGAACGTCAAGTCTTTTACACACTAACTACTGGACCTGTTACATGATTTCTACATCTCATCTCACCTGATAAAGCAATATTAACAAAGCTTCTACATATAGTCAGCCCCTAAGGTGACAAAAAAACCCTAAAACCCCAAGCACTTTTCAGGCAGATTGAACAGCCTGATTTACAGCTTCAGAAAAGATGCCCTTCTAAGCTGCCTGCCATTAAGTGTTATATGGAAGACCAGGGTATCCTCTCTAAAATTCTCTCTGGATACTTGATTTCAGCCATTTCCAGAACATCAGAGTTGCAGCTACAGAACAAAAGCAGAAAAGAGACCTGGAATTGCTCAATGGACAAACCTAGTGGGATACTCTAGACTTACTTCTAGGCTGTTAACACAGGCATAAATTCAGTACAGCTCTGGGGCTTGTTTGGAAGCAAGGGGAAGCATGGATGCTGGAGGCTAGGAACACATACAGAAGAATCAGTACACAAACTCTGTTACTTCTCCACCACAAGGTCTCACTGGTGAAGAGTTTATGGAAAACCCGGATCAACAGAGCAAATATTTATCTGGCTGCTTAAGAATATTTTACCTCTTCAAAACATAAACCTCTAGGGCTACTAATCCAGCAGTATCTTTTACTGAAAGACCACCACAAGAGATAGAAATGGCATACAAATACATCAAAATTTTATAAGAATCTTACTTTTAAAGTTTGTGTTTGTGGTAACTGTTGCAAGGGCAAGTTTACATCACTGTTCAAGGACTCCAAGGAAGGATAATCTCAAAAACTAGTATAATACTTAGTGCCCTGTACACGACTTGCATTCTCACTTTTAACAGAGAAAGCATTTATGCCAGTATGTTGCATGTACAGTGCTGATCATGCAGCTGGTACACAAAGAACATCTTACTGGAAATGAAGCATGAAAAAGCTGGGAATATTTTTTCCCTTTTAAAACAAACCTCTATTGATAATAAAAAACATTAGACTTCAGATATAGTCAACACCAATCTACACAATACATCATTTAAAATGGCATATTTACTTTTGGTTTTGTTTGAGGACAAAAGTCACTGAAGGGAGAACACAAATTCAGATAGGCACACACACAACTGCACGTGCCTGTCCTTGGTCAGGGCAGAGCTCTGCGTGGTTTCTAGCCCAATTCTCTGCTGAAGAAGCAGCCCTGAGGTTTCGGGGAGCTTCAGCAGGCAGCAGTCTGCAGGAATCAGAGGTATTGGCACTCCAATGCACACAGTTCCATCAGTGAATTCAAATTGTAAATGAGTGGACTGGATCAATTTTTCCTAATACAGAGTCAGCCTTTGAATCTCACAGCCCATACCTTCAAATCTGACAGTGATTCATGAGGAAGTTTCAACACTTCCTACGAAGTAATTTAAGCACTGTTTCTGGTCTAGAACTGAGCTGCTAATGTTGCACAGTAAAAAAAAAAAATCAGATGAAATGTAACATACCTCCTTCAGAAGTGCTAGTGACCCACTCCCTGTACCACTTGTTTGCCATTCACTGTGCTATCCCACACAGGGGTGCAGAGGGACGCTGCTATACGACCCCTCGAAGAAAGGTTAAGCAAGTGACTGCAGAGCTCCAGACCTCCGTTAGCATCTCGCACTCAGCATCATTCATCTATCAGCTACTTTCTTAATGGTGCAACGCAACCAGCATGGCATTCATCAGCCTGCCACGCCGCTGCAGAAGATGCAAGACTTGAAAAATGAGAAGCCTGTTTTGAAATTAATCCTCCTCTTTGACAGTTTATGTTCAGCAGCATAAACAAGACAAATCCTCACCGCATTTCAGTAAAATAAGCAATTTCTGACAGGGAAGGGAGGCAGGTGAAGCCAATTCTTGAAGTCTGAAGTAAATTTTGGGGATATCCAAAACCCAAAATGCTTAACAACAGGTTCAAGGTCATGCATTGTCATTGCCTTAGGGCTATTTTAGATAAGGAAGTTAAAAGATAATAAACAAGCTGGTAATTCTTCCTTGTGGGCACACATAGCAGTATGCTATCAAGGGGATCTTTGTACTAAGCATTTTATTCACTTTTTAAATAAGTCAAGCTAAGCATAGTTTTGAATTTAAATAAACAAATTACTCAGAAAACAGTTATTGGGACACTGTGCAGAACATTAACTTGCTAGCTCTGCGCTGCTGGACACCCTTGTTCACCCTTGCCTTCTCAGAAGCCTTGGGTTCCAAAAAAAACCTACAAGAGCCTCTGTGATGGTCAAAAATCCCTTCTAACTCTTGCTCTGTTTTTTCCTAGGGGAACTAATTCTTTTTCAGGCTGTGTCACGTTAGTGTGATCTATATACTCATATATATAGTGAAATGGTAAAAAAAAAAATTAACTACAGAGGCAAACAGATATGCATTAGTCTGTAATGCACGTTCTTACTGATGATGGGGTAAAATAACAGGTTTAAGGTATAAATAAAATTAATTTAAAAACACAACTATCAAGAGATTTAAACAGAAGACTTGCTTTGAAATTTCAAAAATTCTTCAGGAGTTAACTATGAATTTACATCTGTAGCTTTGTATGTGCACAAGAGTTATAACTCCAGAAAAATTGGTTTGTTCCAAATAAGAAGGCAACCACATAAACTTGATCATAAAGATGTGGGAAAATTATAACCAGTAAGAAAAATTGCTCCCTGTGTTCTCCCGTAGAATCTAAAATCCAGAAAAGAGAGAGGGGGAAAAAAACCCACCCACACACACAAAAAACCCAACCATCACAAAACAAAACAACCCCAACAAAACACAACCACAAGAACCCCCAAGCCCCACACCATATATTGAACAGCCTGAACTGAAGGCTCAGCCCTGGAAGAAATTGCTGTCATGTGGTAAGAACATGTGGCCTCTGGTCCAAGCACAGGACTGTGAGCCAAGGCTCCTGTGACCCAATACCCAACTTTAGCAGTGACTCAGAGGAAGAGATCAGACAAGCCACAGAAGACAATTTAAAGAGACATTCTCAACTTAGAAATAAGATACCACAGTTAAAAAAGGCACAGGTATTTGTCAGAGATTACAAAGAAGCTCAGAGTCTGCAACTAATCTCAACTCTCCTTGTTCACGTTTTCAAGTTCATTTACTGCATAACCACCGTTTCATGCAACACAGATTTAGCAAAACATTTGCTGTTAAATATTTTATAAATAACATTTTAAAAGATTCTTTGTACTTTCAAAAATACAAGTATTCCCACTTAGCTATAAAACCTAAAGCAGTGAAAGCCACACACATTCCTAGAGGCACAAGCAGCAATGGGCAACCACAAAGACACAAACCTCTGCCCCACTGTGGCTCCCTGGCCTTGCCCCATACAGAAGTGACTCCCTGACAGGGTGCCAACTGCAACTGGTCCCATTCCCCTGTAGCAGGAGCAGAGCTGAAGCATTTCTTTCAACACAGACTTCTAAGCCATGAGGAAAAACCTCAAACACTGAGATCCTTTCCCCCAAGCACATTGGTGACTACATTGGCAGGCACCTGGGAAGAACAACCAGCAGGAGCAGCAGCAGCAGCTCTATGATATATAACTGAATTTCCTATTTAATTGTTGTGTTTTGTTACTGCTTTTCTCCACACTGGCATATGCATGGTAGAAATGCTTGGCATATCTCAAACAGGAGGCCACAAGCTCCTCAGAGTCTGAAAAAGAATAGCATCACGCCGCTTGTTACAGAATTTTTCTAGTAATGTCACCTGGCTCAGGCACTAGCAAGAAATGAAGCTTCTCAGCTTAAAAGAAAAAAGCCCAGACAATAATTACTCCCTCCCTAAAATGTGCTGTAAAGCTTCAGCAGAAGGAATTATTAATCTGTCAGACTTCAATCTGCAACCCAATTGAAACTGATTAAGCAGCAGCAATCTCTTTGCTGACACTGTCATCTAATTTTGAAGGTTTGGCATAAGGAGAGGATGAAGGGGGAAGAGGCAGGAAATATATCCATCTCAGCACAGTTTTGTTTCCAAAGACCCCTCAATAGCTACAAGGAGAGCTGTTATCTATAGATAAGCCTGTTTTCTTGCTATGAGGAGTCCTGCATCCCAGCCTCAGGCCTTTGCTCGTTTAAAGGATATTTAAACTGATGTATGTGTGGAGGCATTCATCCTAAAAAATATTTTGGGAGGTTCCAATGAGGACAGGGGCCCAGGGTCTTAGGAAGAAAAGAACAGAAAGAAGTTTCAGCAAGATGAATGAACTAAAATCTACATCAGAAAGGTTTTCAGTTGTCTCAAGGAAAACTTCCCAGCACTTCTCTCTTCCCAAAGGTCTTGATGCCCCAAGCCCCATGCATTTACTAACAACACAACCTCCTACCTGTAGAACAGACAAAGGTTTCAAGTGGACCCAATTTACGGAAATTTTGTTGCTGAGGCAAGCCCCCTGGCTCTGTAGCTGTGGGCAGAAGATCAACCAGCACTTGTAAACAAAATGGTTTGTGGTTTACAGGGAAATGTACCAACTCAAAAGACAGAACTAGTAGCAAGATGACAACTCTGGCTTTCTGTGATCATTATGTCTAACCATAGAAGTCTTGTCATTGCAACATCCAAACAAACACAATCTCAACAGAAGATCTATCCCAACTTGTAGGGACAACCTGCTGCTTATAGCCACCACCCAAAGCAGAGTTGAGAAGCCACATGTTCCCCGTTTTGCCTTTCTGGATGACTTCTCTGAGCACAGGCATTTCAGTGGCCACAGCCTTCCCACAAACACACCAAAATTCTCAATCCCACTTTACAGCTGCTTAACCCCCTGACCCAGCAACTCTCACATGCATCCCACTTTACATGCTAGGAATCAAAAAAAAGCTAGGAAATACTCTTCTAGGACCTTACAGACAGCTGAACAAAGAAATTGACTATTACTTGCCCAAGACTGCCTATTCTGCTTTCATATAAAGTGTAAAATATAAGTAGTTGTTTTAGTACTAACTGCAGAAGTCAGGCAAATGACTGGTGCCACAGCCTGCAGGACATGAGCAGTTCTGTGAAACTTCTGTCTTTCTGACTAATTCCCATGAGCTAGAGAGGAAGAAGAAACATTGCACTTCAAGCTGCAACAAGAAAAGCCAGCCAAAAGTTCAGTCTGCTCACAAGCAGCACATTGTCCAGAGGTCCCACAGCTGCAATTCCCAACTTCCTACACAGCCTGTTACCACCCTCCTTCTTCTTCCCTCCTAAACTGGTACAAGCTTTACCTTACTCCAGCCAAACACCTTACAGCTCCTAGTCACTAGCTTCTTGCTCTGCTCCCACTACAGACTGATACCTCCTTGCCTGCTCCTGACAGATCCTCAGGTACTGCTCTGGCCTGACATTTTCACCATCCCAGACTTTTTGGCATCAGTGGTGCCAGCATGGTGCCTAAGCAATTGTATTTGCTTTGGTTCTCCCCTGACATCCCACCTCAACTCTAACCCCAGCATGTCTCACTAGTAGAGTAGATGTGGTTTGGAACCTATAATTTCATGCCCCCTCCTGGTCCAAAGGTCCCAGCTGACTGCTAGCAAGATCCAGTTTATTAGAAAAAGAACAGACAATTCCCACTATGTGGACTAATCTGACCCACTGTCTTCCAGCTACTGATAACACAGGCGCTTGGTGCAAGACCCCTTGGTAGGACAGAAAAAGGAGTAAAATACCCTTCCAAAGGCTGATCTTGCTTGCAAGAGCAGAACCACTGCACAGCCCATGAGCTTGTTCTTATCCTCACCATTTTAAGTGTATGAAGCTATTTATTTACACTGGCTTTTAGCCATTCTTTCCTCTCCCCTGCATATTCTCTCAAACAAATACAACCTCAAGAACAAACATAAGAGATTCTCAGATTGAACCAGCAGGTTTTCCCACACAAACTGTTTTAACACAACAGCTCTCACCCCTGCACTAAAAACCTCGAGTTTGGACACATACAAGACAATCACTATAAACCAATTCTTGCATCCCAAGGTGGATGATTACCCTTTCAGGAAGATACCAAGTCAAAGGGAGGATCTTTATTTCACTTGCTTCACACCACTGCACTTTCAGGGCTGCTTCAGATAAGCATAACCAAAATATCCTTCAAAATTCCTTAAGTTGTGACGTGCGGAAAAGAGACTCCACAACT
>NW_010336869.1:16574-22486 GCF_000700745.2 Antrostomus carolinensis | reverse complement strand
TGTCTCAAGCCATTCATCACCCAGCCTGTACTGCTGGTCTACCAGACAGGGTAAATGATATTAAGAATTAACTAGAAAAAGAATGAGCATAAAAGTTGAGAAATAACAGCTCCATTGGGGTCCCTGAACCCTGTAGTGCCAAACCTGTGCCCACAGCTTTGTGGCATTTATTGGGCAATGCCAGTAGCTATGATGCCAGTCTAGGCACTGCTGTCATCCCTGGAGTGCATTTGAGAAGTGTTTAGTGCAAGAAGAAATGTTCATTTCTCTGGAAAGGTGGAGAAAATGTTTAAGAAAAAAAGTTTTGTTAAGATGACCATCTCTGGATTATTGTTTGCTGGGAACATAGTGTGTGATTCTGATGGATTTTTTAATAACAAAGATTTTTTAATAACAACGTGGGAATAAACAAGAGTTATTAATACACTTCTTGTAAGGATGACCTGACTGAGAGTGAAGTAGCACGACTCTCTGGGGCTCTCATCTCATCTCTGCCCTTTCTTAACTCCTTTGTGCCTGACCTGCCTCTGCTGCAGCCGGGGCACTTAGACCTGACCTACAGACAGGGCTGTTGAGAAACTTGGATTAATTAATGGTTGTAAAGAATTTCTGGGTTTTTGCGTGAAAGGCACAATGGATATATAAAGAAAGAGCGTCAGTGGTGTGATTTTTAGCTACAGATAAACCCAAAAGTCAAATTTTCCATTTTAAAATATTCCTTTTTTGGCTCTCACACATGAAATTGTTATTGTAGAGTGTTTTGGTGCAACCTAAGGACGGTTATTCAAAGGGCAGGGAAATGGGTGTAAATCTTCAACCCTCCCCATTGCTGTCACATAATTAACTTCATGTTTTACCAAGATTATCTCCTCAAATGAATGATGAGAATAGTACGGTTTCAATACTGTTCATTCAGCAATTAATCTTCACAGGGGAAGAAACTTCATTTCAAGTGCTAGTAAAGAATACGTAAAATATTAATCAGAGTGCTGAGCTAACAACAGACCACTGGATGCCATCCAGGACAGATGAAATGCGACCACTTATATTCACTTCTCAAAAGCAGGAATTTTATCCAAAAAACTGCTAGGAAAGCCAGTAAGTTACAGATATGTTCAGGGAAATCATGCCCGGGTTGAAGAATACAGTATTGCACTGCGCATCGTAGGAAAGAAATGAAGAAGAATAAAATGTAAAATATTGCTTCAAGTTCCAATGGAGCAATCTGTCTTGGGAGACAAAAAAGATGATAAAAAAAGAATTGGTGAGTCCAAACTGGCAGTTATTAGAATAGCAAAAAACATAGTGCTTATGTACATAATGGTTTAACTTAGATTAAAAACCATAACTTATCTGAAAACACTCTGTTTAGTACTTCGGAGGTTAAATATGGTTCATAGAAGCTCTCACAATTAAATTGTTTTTCCCTCGCTTCAATAAAGTATATTAAAAATCATTTCCTGAAAAGTACCAAAAAATCATTATTCTGTTTGCAAACCAACACTGTGTTATTCCTTTAAAGGGAAAAAGCAGCAGTGCTTGCAAACGGAAGGTGAACAGCCCTGCAGCTCTCCTGGTGAGCAGGACCTGAGCTGTGATACCATTCCCACCAAAGGAGATGATATTTCCCTCATGGAAATCTCCACGATAGTGTGATGCCCCGGCAATGCAAACCCCATCGCCCGCATCCCTTCTCTCCCTGCAGCCCATCCCATGTCCTTGCCCAGCACACCAGAGCTGATCCAGGATGCTCATTTGGCCCAATATCACTTGCTGCAGTGGTGACTTGGGCTCACTGAGCAGTTCCCTGGTATTGGGGATAGTGCAGATGCTGGACCTACACTGACACAGGACCACGTCCTCTGCTACAGGAATCACAGAATGATTTGGGTTGGAAGGGACCCTCAAAGGTCATCTAGTCCAACCCCCTGCAGTGAGCAGGGACATCTTCACTAGAGCAGGTTGCTCAGAGCCCCATCAAGCCTGACCTTTAATATCTCCAGAGATGGGGCCTCCACTACCTCTCTGGGCAACTAGTTCCAATGATCCACCACCCTCATCTTGAAGCACTTTTTCCTGATATCCAACCTAAAATCTCCCGTTTGTTTGTTTGTTTGTTTGTTTGTTTGTTTGTTTGTTTGTTTGTTTGTTTGTTTGTTTGTTTGTTTGTTTGTTTGTTTGTTTGTTTGTTTGTTTGTTTGTTTGTTTGTTTGTTTGTTTGTTTGTTTGTTTGTTTGTTTGTTTGTTTGTTTGTTTGTTTGTTTGTTTGTTTGTTTGTTTGTTTGTTTGTTTGTTTGTTTGTTTGTTTGTTTGTTTGTTTGTTTGTTTGTTTGTTTGTTTGTTTGTTTGTTTGTTTGTTTGTTTGTTTGTTTGTTTGTTTGTTTGTTTGTTTGTTTGTTTGTTTGTTTGTTTGTTTGTTTGTTTGTTTGTTTGTTTGTTTGAAGGCAGCAGATCTGCCTGTTGCTGTTAAGTGCTTTGTTGAAGTGGCTACACAACACCTACCGTGGCATGTGGTGACGGAGGTGAAGCCTCAAAGCCCAAAGGTCCCAGCAGGAGCGGTTGCTCCAAGGCACTAATCCCCTGTAAGCGGATGGTCCAGAGAGCAGCTTGTTCCAATCCTGCACGCTTTGCCAGGGGATGTTTTTGCAGCATTGCTTTGCTTACACAGTGGATTTTATTTGTTCGTGGTTGATGGGAAGGTCTGAGATTTACAGACTCTTCCTTCTGGCTATTTTCATTTGGGATGGGATAGTATATAAAAAAAAAATTCCTAGGATCAGAGTAACTACAATACACAATCCCCAAATGACTAGAGATCATCTGCTCACCATAAATGTACAATCAGATGAAAGACTCATGTTTAAAAGTAGGAAACTGAAAGGGCTTGTGTCCAGCAGGAAGCTGGGTTCTTCAGGCCACACTCTACAATTCATCATGTTGCCTTCTCTCTCTTTGCCACCCAGGATTTCTGACATTATACAGCCAGGGATATCCATTGCAGCAGGTAAGGGTGATGCTCCAGCTTTGCTTCATGCCAGAGGAGCTCTCTCATTCATCCCCTGTCATGGCCACTGGTTTCTGAAACTGTGTTTGTCCTCTCCTGGAGTGGTGCCTCACACGAGGACAGTAACATCCTTTCATAGGATGCCCAGGGTGGCCCTAAGGGCAGGTGAAACATCTTTTAACCTGCCCCAGAGCCCCAGTGCTGCACTTACAGCAGCACACGCTGTGCTGAGCCAACCAATCTGGGTGGTGTCACCTGGTGTGACCCTCTCCTTCATGCAGGGACCCCTGTGTTGGCTGATACTATCCCAGCTGGCCAACTTCAGTAGCAGACAAAGTGTCATGGGTGAACCAAACTCCAAACCAATGGTAGTACAGAAATACCCATTTTGAGAGCAGTGCTGATGGGGAGCAGCGACAGGGAACTGGCAAAACCACCAGCACTTTTCCCAAACACGTGATCCAAAGATGCCATGAAGTACCTCTGTGAGTTATGTAGTGCAAGTTGCTGTGAAACATGCAAGTTGTTTCCTCCCTAATGGGAGAATGAGATCAATATACTACAAGAAGGACATGGAGGTGCTGGAGTGTGTCCAGAGAAGGGCAGCAGAGCTGGGGAAGGGTCTGGAGAACAAGTGTGCTGAGTTCCCGGCTGAGGGAACTGGGGGTGTTGAGCCTGGAGAAAAGGAGGCTGAGGGGAGACCTTCTGGCTCTGCCCAACTCCCTGCAAGGAGGGTGGAGAGAGGTGGGGGTGGGTCTGTTCAACCAAGGCCCAAGGGACAGGACAAGAGGAAATGGCCTCAAGTTGCACCAGGGCAGTTGAGATGGGATGTGAGGAAGAATTTCTTTGCTGCAAGGGTTCTGAGGCATTGGAAGGGGTTGCCCAGGGCAGTGGTGGAGTCCCCATCCCTGGAGGGATTGAAGAGTCGTGTCGACACAGTGCTGAGGGACATGGGTTAGTTGGGGACTTGTCAGTGTTGGATTCATGATTGGATTCAATGAGCTTAAAGGGCTTTTCCAATCTCGGCAATTCTGCAATTCTGGGATTCTGTAGTATCGCAATTTAGCAGCATAAAAACATAACATCACATGGACCAATTCCTTCTACTGTCATGGGAGGGACCCACACTGTCTTTTAGCTGCAGGTTGTCCTGTCCCATGTTCCCCAGCATCTCTGAGCCTTCGGAGGGAGAAGAGTTCTCTCCATTCAGCAGAAGCCGTCCGTCTCTCTGTGACCTGACCTCTGCTCCACAGAGGAAGGGAGCAAAGAGGCACCGACGATTCCCATTTTGTTCCCCTGTGCTGGGAGCTGGGTGGCTCCATCATGGAGGTGGCGAGGTTAAAAAAGATGGGCAGAAATGGGAAAATTCCTCCAGGCTTTGCTGTAGATGTAAAGGGCCCTCAAGGGATTAAAATCCAAAGACGGAAACTGTCATCTATTTTTGGAAATGTTTTCCTCTCAGGGACTAACTCCAAGGCTATTAATCAGCATAACAAGAAGAGGAAGAGACTCTCAAAGATCAATTGCTCCTCACTGGAGAAGTAGTTCACAATAATTGTGTATGTGTTGGGGCTCTTTTTGGTGTAATTGAATGGTACCAAAAGAGTCAAGTATATTTAAGGGATAATCTCTCCTGCGCTGTAGTGAAAAAAGCAATAAACGCCTATTGAGATTGATTAATCACTGAGGAGGTGCCAAGGAGTTTAATCCATCCCAGAAGTCTTTTATGACAAGGATCCTGCAAAGCGGTGGGGATTATTATTATTATTATTATCATTATACAAGAAAACTGTTAGAAAATAAAAAAAAAAAAATCCCTCTCTTTGAAATACGGAAGCAATAAGTTTCTCCCTCCACCTGCAGAAAACCTCCACCCGAGAGGTTTGGATAAGGATCGACAGGTAAAACTGACTGTGGACAGGAAAGGTTCATGGAGTGTAATTCCTAGAAAACTATCTCCTTCCTTGTTTGCCCCTTGCTGAGGAAGATGAAGAGGGAGAAAGCATGGAAAAAGATTCTTCTGGAACACAAGCTTCAACAGACAGACCTTTCAGTCTGTAAAAAACAAAGCCTGTCCCCTTCCCTCCCCAGCAGACACAGCCTCCTTCACCACCTGAAGTGAAAGCCTTTATAATGTCCCGCTGACCTGGAACATGGGGGACCAGACCTTCACCTTTATCTAAAGAAAATGCAAGCAGAGCACCAAAATGGAGAGAAAAAGAGAGAGACTCATGGCAAGACATGTGCTGATGGAGAAAACCAAAACAGTGTCATTGCCTTTGGAGTACAGAATCCCAGAATTGCTGAGATTGGAAAAGCCCTTTAAGATCATCAAGTCCAACCATGAACTCAACACTGACAAGTCCCCGACTAACCCATGTCCCTCAGCACTATGTCTACACGACTCTTCAATCCCTCCAGGGACGGGGACTCCACCACTGCCCTGGGCAACCCCTTCCAGTGCCTCAGAACCCTTTCAGCAAAGAAATTCTTCCTCACATCCCATCTCAACTGCCCTTGGTGCAACTTGAGGCCATTTCCTCTTGTTCTATCAAACAGTAGAGGCTGGCTGAGGACCACGCTCACACCTGCTCCAGAGGAGTTTGAGCCAGGTCATCCCTCCGCTGCACGTGTGCTGCAGTGACGAGGAACTTGTACCCAGAAACACCCTTGCTGAAACAAAACCATGGTCATTCAAGCTTACAGAAGCCTACACAGTGCTACTCCAGTAGAACAAAAAGATACCAGTGACCCTAAGGAAACCCTGGCAAATGTCAGGAGGGGGAAGAAGTCTGGATATCCAGAGCTCTTTCCTTGCTGCCTGCTCCCAGCTTTGTCCCTTCCTATGGCCAGAGAGGTCTAAGTCCAGCCCTTCATCCTTGGGATGGGAAAAATTACTTTTCCTTTT
>NW_010336869.1:0-16547 GCF_000700745.2 Antrostomus carolinensis | reverse complement strand
TTTTTTTTTTTTTTTTTTTTTTTGCCTGAACTGTCTCTGGAATCACTGAATTTGTGGATTTGTGGGGGATGGAGGGTGGAAAAGAGGTGGGATGAGGCTGTCACAGGCTCCTGCCCTTGCCTGGAAGGCAGTTCTTCATGACGCTGTGCACACCTTCCAAGAGAGAGTGTACAGAGTCAGGATGGAAAACTGGTCTGAATTTGAATAGTAACCACACAAGGAAGATTAATAAAGGAGGCATGGTCACCAAGGAGATCTTCTTATTCTTATGCAAAAAAAGAATGCAAACATGACAGGTCCACAGAAAGCATGGCTAGAGCTTCACAGGCTAGGCAAGAAACTTCAGAAGTTTGTACATCCAGACTCCATACAGGAGCATCCCACAGCTGCTTCCACGTCGTTTTCTCTCTCTGCCTCTAAGCAATGCTGAGTACACAGAAGAAAAATACTTTAAATATCCCAGCTGACAAATCAAATACAAACCTGTGAACATCACTTGCTTCATCTTCCTAATCTAAAGACAAGGATTCCTACCATGAAAGTGCACGAAACAACAAACACCTGATTTGCTTGCAAGGCCCTTGTGCTAGAAGGAGGATGAGTCCTTTCATCCAGCGCGTAATGGTCTCTGATGAACAAAGCCCTGCCTCTGTGCACTGCAATCTCCAGGGAAAAGCCCACTTGGGCTTGTGATTAACAAAACCACACCTCAACCGGTGTCAGGAGTGTCTGCAGGTGTTTTTGTCCCCACACATCCATTGGGTCTGTGGTTTCCAGCCTTTCTGGACCCCAGGAGCTCGTCTCCGTAGCATGTGCCTCTGGGATCTTTGGGAATCTGATCAATGTCTATAAAAATCTGAAGTGTGGGGGCCAAATGGATGGGGCCGGGCTCTTCTCGGTGGTGCCCAGTGACAGGACAAGGGGCAATGGGCACAAACTGGGACACCAGAAGTTCCAGACAAACTTAAGGAGAAAATTCTTTACAGTGAGGGTGACAGAGCCCTGGGACAGGCTGCCCAGAGAGGGTGTGGAGTCTCCATCTCTGGAGATGTTCCAAACCCACCTGGACACTTTCCTGTGCAACCTGGAGTAGGGAACCTGCGTTGGCAGGGGAGTTGGACTGGATGATCTCCTGAGTTCTCTTCCAATCCCCACCATTCTGGGATTCTGTGATTCTGTGACTTCAAAACTGAAAAAATAAATCCTCTGAATGTTTTCTGTATGGCCAGACTCTTTTGCAAGTCCTTGTTGCTCCGGTGTTTGAGTGTGTCAGACTCTACACTCAAAGGGCCACTTGCTTACAGTCACTTGCTCACACTGACATTTTTTAAACCATTGGAGCAATTGTATGAAATCTGCCAAAGCTACTTCTAATAAAATTGTGATTTCTGATGCAAATTTAAGACAAAATGAAGACCTTAAGTCATCTTTCCCCTTGCTTCCATGCATCTTAGAATCACAAGAACCTGAGCCATGGCTGGTGGGCTTTTATTTCATTCCATTATTCACTTGAATATAAAATTATTATTGTAATTACCCCCACACTGTAGGAAAAGCCTTCAGCTTCTGGATCACGTATATCTGATCAATGGTGACCACACTCAAAAGTAAGAACATGTGGTCTACCACCAAACTAATTATCAAATATTAACTGTAAATTAATTAACACTTCCAAATTCAGCTCAAAATTTCACTTACTTCTAGTGTGTTTTATCATAAATTGTAGCTCAAGAGAAGACTTTATGCATTGCCATGAAAATCTGCCCGTGAAAGCATATGCTTCTCCTTACTAAAGTGTCAAGATGAATTAATAAGGGACAAAGGCAAGGCTATAAACACAGACTAGATGTGGCCAACACTAGGTTCAAAACCACAAAGGGTTGTGTGCTAGGAATGCATTTTCATTGACATAATGCAAAATTAAATGAAAGACATAATTAGCATGAAAGCACCTCAGAGCTTTACTGTTGGCCATTCCATTCAGCAGTAGTTTTGCCATCAGCTTTAAAGAGTGTGGAGTAAGACCCCGGAGGAGACCCAACAGCCTGTTGTGACCATAGCTCAGGGTCTGCTTTGCAGGGGCTAATACATGTGCATAGTTTCATCATCAGCTTTAAAGAGTGTGGAGTAAGACCCTGAAGGAGACCTAACAGCCTGTTGTGACCATAGCTCAAGGTCTGCTTTGCAGGGGCTGCTACATGTGCAGAGACTTTCCTTGCACAGGATGTGGCAAGAGAGTTTTCTGGTTAAGGAACTGAACAGTACCCAAAAAGATCTGATTTCAGGTTTTATTTCTGCTATAAACTTCCTGTGCGACCCTGGAAAAGCCACTTAACTGTGGCTGTCTGTCCCCAGTCATACGCTACCACCACTTTGCTTCTGGTCTCTGAATGACTTTCTAACAAGGCAGGATGGAGGACATCTTGCTCAAGGTTTCCCCCATACTTTGCACAAAGTGGTCCCAGCATTGGATGACACCTCCATGACACAAAGGCACTGGTATTTTGGAGTAAAACCCATTTTTTCACATAGGAAAGAACCTTATTTTGCCTACTGGATTGGATAGTGCTCTGAGCTGCGCCTCCTCAGGAGTGAACCAGCCCTAGCTCTTATGAGAACATCTCCACCCTGACTAATCTAATATGAACAATAAATATTAGCATGAAAAAAGACTGAAAATGGCTCTTTATCATTACTTGTGCGTAACAGACAAGTTTAAAATAAAACACATATTCTCTTCACCTTTTCCTGAACAGTAGCTGGTATTTGAAATCAAGAGATTTTTTTTTCCTATTAAATTAATCAGAAGTCGTCAAGTTCTAAGTAACATCTGGGTTGTGGGGTTTTTTTTTTGGGCGAACTTCAGAATTAATAGCAGTGAGTTTGAAAAGGGTATACATTTTTCATTATGTCAGATGAAAAGAACATCCTTCCTATTTGTACGATAGTGGAATAAAAGACATCACCAGTGACTTCAGCTCCTGGGTAATTTTTTACTTGTCTATCTGGTTCATTTTTTTCTTTGATCAAATAAAGACTAAAAATATTGTGGCATTTTACTGCTTCAAAACTCAGGCATACGTAGACTTTATCTTTCTGAGTGAATGTTGGAAACTACAGTGTATGCAAGTTGCCTGAACTCTGTGGTTTTTGGATAAGGACCAATTTCACTCAGCATTACCCAGCTGCAGCATTGCTCCTTACAGTATTTACTGCAATCCCACCACCTGACGCCCAAGTGGGGTTGAATCAAGAGGTGACAGACTGGAGGTGGTTGCAATGCCCCAGTTTTACTGGCCAGTTATTTGAAAAATAATCTTATTTTCTTTTTTTCCCATTGTAGGAGAAAAATTACAATGTCAGAAGCAGATCGGGCTTCTTGGTTGCTTCACTGTCCCCTCCAATTACCCAATCATAATTAATTTTTGCTCCATGCTGCCTGCCCACCTTTGTTTTTTGCTTTCTACCTTCTTGCCTTGCTTATCTTCAAGCACTTCCCCTAATCCCACTCACTTCTTTATCATTCTTATTTATTTTCCTCCTTTGTCTCCCAAATTCAATGGCAAAGTTCTTAACTCTTGCTGCCTGAACTTCCTGTCCTTTATCTTGCTTCCTCTCCTTTCTGCAGCTCTGCCTTCCTGCTTCTCTCTCCACCACACATTCATTCAGCATTTTCTGCAGTCACTCCTTGTCTTTTCTTCCCTTCTCCATCACTGGATCTCCACCTTGCCCTTAGCTCCCCTTGGTCCAGTGCCTTTCCCAGCTCGCAGGGCTCTCCATCCCTCTGCTCATCCCCTCTGCTGAGGCTGCTGCTCAATGGCAGCCCACGTCCTGAAGCACTTTTCCATCACATCTTCCTTCCCTCTGCCCCTCCAGACCTCTCGAGCCCTTCCACAGCCTTCTCATCAGTCACTCCACCAGCATCACCACCTGAACCTCTGCTCCCAGATGTGTGCCCACATCTGTACCTTCCCCCTCAAAACATTTTTGCCTTGATCTTCAACTTTTTCCATCCTCGCCTTACAACCACCTCGATTTCCATGAGGAAGCTTTCCCTTCTCATGAAGCCTTCCCTGCAACCCATCCTCTTTCTTCTCACCGTTAATAATCCCTGCTCACTCCCTCATCTAAACTGCTCTCTGTCTCTTGCCTTTTTTAGCCTCTAAGTGCTTTGGGACAGGGAACATAGATCATCGATGTTTAGAAAGTGACGGGTAAATTTTGTGACACTGTATAAATATTTCCTTTATTAATTACAGTCTCCAGCATGAGGCTTTTCTTCAAAAAAGGTTTGTGGAAAGGAAATACATATTTTGGCAGCATCTCATCGAGTATGTTGACCTCACTTTATAATTTCCCTCCCAGCACAGGAAAGCACATACCACAGTGATTGCTATCATTGCGGCAGACACGCAGACCTTCTTCCGCATGCAGAAGATAAAGACCTATCTGTTAACCTCCTGTTTGTCTCCACATCATTGCAGACCGATTACGTGATAACGTTTTAAGTGAAGGTGACATTTCCTACACCTCAGCTCCTACAATTAGATCAGAGTGTTAGAGAACATCGCGTCAGTGCAGGTAAGGAGAAGGGAGGCATTAATCTTCCCCAGTGGCACCGGTGCTGACTGTTTGTCAGGGCCGGCGTTAACATTTGACTTCATTCATTCACTTGACGTGAGACTTTCTGTGGTCCTCAACCCTTCTTTGTCAGTGGGTACTGGCTAAGGAGCTGAGCTTGTGGTTGTATCCTCATCTGATCAACAACTCCCTTGCGTGCGTCTCACTCATATGGTGCTACTGAGTTTGAGAAAAGTCTCTTTTGGGGTAAAAAGGTGTCTCTGAATTATCATATAAGCAAAACATATTTTCTCCTTTCAGTCTCCAGGACAAGTGTGCACCCATCAGCATAAACAGGCAGTGTCCCTTCGACAGAAACTGCCTGCCAAGGAGAGCTTTTGCAATGCACCTACCCCTTTTGCGCCAGATTTAGATTGGATATCAGGAAAAATTTCAACACCAAAAGGGTTGTCAAGCATTGGAACAGGCTGCCCAGGGTAGTGGTGGAGTCACCTGGAGGTATTAAAAAGACGTGTAGATGTGGCACCTAGGGACATGGTTTAGTGGGCACAGTGGTGTTGGCTTGACCATTGGACTTGATGATCTTAGAGGTCTTTTCCAACTTTAATGATTCTATGATTCTATATCTCTCAGCTGGCTCTGCATTTGGTTTTATATCTACTTTTTGGCAACTTGCATCGTCTTAAAAGCTGTGGTCATTTTCATTGTCCCACCTTGGACGAGGATCGCTGTGGATGGACCCCAGTGCTGCTCCCACCCCAGCTGAGCTGGCAAGTGTGGATCCCACAGCGTGGATTATCCGTGTGCAATACGGAGAGCAAAGAGATTGATTACAACAGAAAAAGCCGGGGAGGAAATATATGCCCTTGCCAAAAATACTATAAATCCTGGCAGAGGCTGCACAGCCTGGTCTCCATATTGCCCAGGCTCTAAGAACTTTCCCACTGCTCTGCACAGCTTTGTCTATACATCTGTGCAGATACAGTAATATCAATATCCTTACACTCACATATTTACAATCACATTTTTGTAGGGAAGTAGAATAAATTTTGTCCAGAAAAGACACCTTTTCTCATTCTGACTGGAACAGGAATTGTACCAGTTATAACCATACCAAGCAACTAAATATATTCTAAAAAAACAACTGCTTTTCCCAAATAAGATGCATATGAAACATGTAGAGACCTCACTATAGTACTTCATCTCCTCTCTCATAAATGAGTCTTAATGAAATATTGACTTAGTGCTGGCACCGTGTCAAGAGATTGCTTGCACCTTACCCTAACCAGTGTAATATCAAATGCCTAATCAAAGCATAAATCATTCACAAACAAACAAACAAACAAACATGTTTGATTGCTTTGCAATAGGAGAGTTTAACAAGGCTTTCCCAACTGGGATCCTACAGGCGAGGTAAGCCCAAATTGACAGCTGCTCAGCTGGAAACTGTAATGATCAGGACCCAGCATGAAAAAGGTAGGCACAAACTGGGATTTTAAAGAGCTGCTGATGCCTCGGTAAAAACTCTTACGTTGGAGTGATTGTTCCTTCTGAATAGCTATTGAGCCCATCAATACCTGCTCCTCAGAGCAGAAGAAATGCATATACTAATTTGACTCCTGCGTTTTTTTCACCTCCTTTTACAAATTTCCTCCAGAAAACAGATGAATAATGAAATGGTGATACAAAATGATGCAAAAGTCAAACACAAAGACGTCTGAGAGTGCGGAGGGTCTCGCAGTGCCAAATGACTCCATAGCAAAATGGCAGATTGAATTAAATTCTGATAAGCTCAAAGGGATAAAACCCCAGCCTTCACTCTGTCTACTCACTGGTGAGCTCTTCTTCAGCCACTACCACTTAGAAAAGAGATCTAAGAGCCACTGCTGATAGTTTGAAGAAACATCAGTCAAAGCTCATAGGCAGACAGAAAGGCAACTAGAATATTATAGGCATGTGTGCCTGAAAGCTCATTTATTTTTTCCAGCTCTATAAGTTGGTGTAATAAAAGGCATTATGTCTGTCTACGAACTCAGTTCCATCTGTATCCTTAGACCATCGCAACAGCAGCAAAACACCACTAAACCAGACAACATCATTATGCCACTATATAAATTCATGTGTGCTCACCTCTGGAATATCGTGTGCAGTTCTCTCGTACCCCCCTCAGCTTAGAAAAAGAGATGATTGAAGGGGGAATATGATAAAGATCTGTAATAGCTTGAGTGGCACGGAGGAGGTGTAATGGGAGCGATTATGTGTTACTCAATTTAAGAATAAGTGAATGCCAAATGAAACTTTGTGGAGCAGGAGGTAAAGCAAATACCTGGAACTCCTTTCTTTACATAAAGTCTGCTGAAATTGTGGAACTCGTTTGCCTTAGTGCGTCAATGCTAAAAAAATATAAATAAATATTTTAAAGGGATTAGACAATTTTACATAGGAAATGTCCAAAGGATGGATTATGTCTCTTTCTTCCTCTTTTTACGCAGTCTCTTGGTGGTTCTTACCCAGTTGTGGTGCAGCTTCAGTGACTCCCATCTAGTTATACTGCACTGAGCTGGAGTGACTCGTTCCTCCTTCAGTGGTCTCACACCTCCTTCAGTGTCCACACGTGCTCATTACTCTGTGCTCTGTAATTACTGTGCAGCTTCTACTTTACGTAGCTTTCTGCTGGTCACTAAAAGAATATGACCAAATGGTTTAGTAGTGGACAGGTACAGTTGGACTCGATGATCTCAAAGGTCTTTTCCAACCAAACAATTCTATGATTCATCTATGATATGGACAATATGGCCTTAGCATTCCTCTAGCTTCTTACAGGGAGCAGACATAGTGAATGGAAAGTATAGATGATGACACATTTGGTGTCACAGTGTTTTATTTAAACCATCTTCTCCTGCCAGGTCATCCTGGTGTCACAGGATCATCAGAAGTAGGCTTCCTCCACACTGTCTTTGTCTTCCTTACAAAACCTGAGTTTTCCCATAATTACGAAGACTAAGCTGGAAACCATCCCTACCAGGAAAACAATATTTATCTGTTTGTATTTATTAACTACCCCCACAGCAAAGCTTTGCCCCATTTGTTAGTCTCCTCCATCTGTTAAGCCTTGACTGATTGGAAACCGTTTGTAGCTGGAAGTGCTGGAGACGAGGACCTCGCTGTGCCGATGGTCGCTGGTTAGCGACGGCGTTAGTTCAAGCAAATCTCTGCCCGTGCAGCTGTTGTAATTTTAGCCGAGAAAGAGCGAGTGCAGAACATGGGGAACACAGTCCTTGTGTTGAGCCTCTCCACAGCTGCTGCCCTTATCAGTACAATTACGTTTAAGGTTTTTGCACGGTGTGGGATAAGCAGCTTTAAGTCATCTGCATGCAACCACAAACAGGGAGTGTTAAAATCAGGATTAGGACTGGGGGTCTTCTTGGCTTCACTCCTACGCTTACTTTGTCCATGGTTCATTAGTACAGAGGAACAGAAATGCTGGTTTTGACCTCGGATTTAGTCCAGTGTCCTGGAGCACGAGATTAGAAATCTCTTCCAAAATTATTCCTCATTAGCGTTCAGAGTCATCCTGAATATTTTCATATCCACAGGTCCTTGCTGACGCTCAGTTCAGAGGGCACACACACGCTGACCAGCTCTCCTTCCCTCCCCAGAAAAGCTTTTCCTCATTTGGGGCTACCCTGCACAGTCCCTGCTCCTGCTGGCGGTAGTTGTGTATGCGCCTAAGAAGAAAATTTGGCTGCAGAACAGTATTTTAACTACTATATTTAACATATTGTATTATGACATTTACAATATTTCCCCCAAAGCTCTTCTCAGATTGAAGAGGAGCGACTATCTGCATTATGCTGGCCCTTTTTCCTCGTTGATTGACAGTGAAATTAAATCAGTTCATTGCTTGTATGTTGTATGCAACTAATGCTGCTCAGCATGGTTGAGCAATAGCTTATTCTACTCGACACCCCATCGACTTCCCTAGAGCCTCTTACTGTGAGGGAGGGCTCCTCCTGAATAAGGCTGGGGGATCTCTCTCTGCATTTGAATGAACATCTTTGTCATCAGAGAAAGTTAGGGGGCTGGGGTTTTGTTTCGTTTTGGGGGAGGTTGTCTGGGTTTCTCGGAGTGCATTCATTTAGCTGAATGTAGTTCTGTAATGCTGGATTGGAATAACATTTACAGCGAAATCTGTTTCATTTGATGTTAATTATTTAATACAAATTCAGTTATTATGCCATGCCCCAGTAGCACACAAACTGTTCAGCCATAAACAGATGAAAGACTATTTCAGGGGCAAACCACTAATGTCTGGAGACATGAGTCAGATAACAGAGTCTTGGAGAAGAGGAGGAGAAATCTATATCCAAGAGTAACTGAACATATCCCTTTTAATCTAGAAATAGGACTATAAATTTCACAAGACAAATTAGCCTTCTGAAAATTTGGTTCTGTAGGGGCCTCAGAAGAAAAAAGCAGTGTGCACAATTTTCTAGGGAAGAAAGAGTTCATTGACACCAAAGAAAATACAACTTCAAAAAAAAAAAAAAAGCATAGGAGTGCATTAATTTCCCTGGAGTCCTTTGGAACGGTTTGGATCATTCTACTGTTTTTCATACAGCCTTTTAGAACAAACTATTAAACCAGGAAACTTCTCTAAATCCAAAGCCCAAACTTTGTCTAAAGTGTACAACTAAAGGCAGATCTAATTTTTGCAAATAGTTCTCCAGTGCCTCAAACAGCCACATAATGGTCAGCAGGACTGCGCTTGAATGGCTGAAAGCTGCTTCTGTTGGAAATTTGAATTCTGAATCTCTGCTATTCTTCCTGATCTAGCCAGGATTTGGCTGGATTTAAGGATTGCATCTGCTTCATCTCAGGCACGTTGCCTCAGACCTGGAGCATGCAAGTTCCCAGCTGCAACGGCCTCTAGCTCTGTGGAAAATTCACTGCAGTGTACAATGATATGATCCCTTGGTTCAGTAATATATCATGATGCAGTCTCTAGGGTCTGTAAGGTATTTGGGGATCTATTTCTGAGGATCCTGAGCATCCCCTGCTGAGCCTGAGCATGGATCTCATCTTAGGTACATCTGCCCAGCACGAGGCTTTGAGTGCTACAGCCACGTCAATAGATGCTCAAAGTCAATTTTCCAAAAGTAGCAGGGTAATTTAGAAAACTAAGTGCCATTCTAGAAGGTAATTTAAGCACTTTAAAGCGGAAATGTGATTGAAAGTCAGTGACACTGAAGGTACAATTCATCTTATCTCCCTTAGCACTCCAAAAGTTGCACGAGGTTTCCTGGGATTTCTCCACAGTCAGCAGAGACCAGTGCTCCTGAGCCTGGTGACAGATGTAGGTGGCAGGGTCTGCCCTGGCACAGAGAGAGCGTAGACATCAAGCTAAGACCAGATAGCTGCCTTTTAGATAATTAGAGATACATAAAGTAGGTTTTTAGTATTGTAAAATGTAGTGTAGGGTACAGATACTGAAAAAAACTATGTTAGATGGTGCGTAACTCCATGCTGATGTGACTTCAGAGTTTCCAGCGTCCAAGAAAAATCCTTTTATAGGTCACCACTATGCCTAAAGCTCAGATTTCAACGATATTTAGATGGCACTTTCATGCTACCAGCACAGGGCCAAGCATACTCTGGTACAACCTTTGCAGAATTAGGAATCCAAGTATTAGGAACTCCAAGAATTTAGCTTCCAAGTCACATTTGAAATGGGACAGAAGTGGCACAGCATTGGATTTTTTAATAGTTTCCCCTCTGTGTCTTTATGATGCCACATACTGAATGGTTCATCCTCCAGAGCTGGTTTAATGACAATATGCCATGTTTGAAAGACAATGTACCATGTTAGGGCCACAGCATTGGGGAAGGGTTTAGAGGGGAAGGGGGTGAGGAGAGGCTGAAGTCACTTGGTTTATTCAGCCTGGAGAAGAGGAGACTGAGAGGAGATCTCCTGGGGGTCTAGAACTTCCTCCCAAGGGGAAGAGGAGGGGCAGGCGCTGATCTCTTCTCTCTGGCCACCAACAAATGCCAGGAGCAGAGGAAATGGCAGGAAGATGTGGCAGGGGAGGGTGAGGTTGGCCATGAGGAAAAGGTTCTTGAGGCAGAGGGTGGTGGAGCACTGGAACAGGCTCCCCAGGGAGGTGCTGATGGCACCAAGCCTGACAAGATTCCAGCAGCATTTGGCCAAGGCCCTCAGGGACATGGTGTGAATGTTGGGCTTGTCCTGTGCAGGGACAGGAGTTGGACTGGATGATCCTGGTGGGTCCCTCCCAACTCACAACATTCAGTGATTCTATGATTCTATGTCTTAAGGACAACAGAGTGCTTGGCAGCACTGGGCCACATACCCGGGGGTGATGGAGACCACATTGGTCTTTGAGATAGATCTAGCCTGAAACCAAGCCCTTTTGGGAACTACCAGCCCTAAAGCCCAGCAGACACCTCAGGCACCTGGGAAGCTGTAGGAACTCTTTTAATGTCTGTCTCTGTAGCTGTAACTCCTGTCACTGCAGCTCACGAGAGACAACTAATCAATAACCGTGGAACCCAATCGGCAAATAAAAATAAAATCCATTAGGATGGCAGAGGTATTTACTTGTTGTATTTACACCACGGAGAGCTGCACTGTCAGTCAGTGCTTCCCCTTGCAAGATAGAAGCAATTTGTGCAGACTGATCCCAGTTTTCTCATTAATATGTAAATGAGGCATGCCAGTTGTTAGGTTAGAAGAAAGCTGTCATGTTTATTGTGACAGATTTAATGGATGTGTTTGGATTGTGCATTCAATGTGTTTTCAAGAGCATGTCTTATCTTTGTTTAGGCAGTAAATCAAACATGTAAACAACAATTCATTAGCATCTGTCAGAAGCTCAAAGCTACATTGTTAGAGTTGAAAATCTCCCCAGAGGTGGGAAAAAAAAAAAGTATATCTGACTTATTCCAGATTAGTTTGAGTATTTTCCTTCTGTTTACCAACTTGTAAGTAATAATTGAGCCGCAGGATCGGTGCACTGGGATAACACTAGGGATCAGGGAGAAACCAACCAAACACCAGGAATCCAGAGCCGGTCCAGAAACCACTGGCCAGAGCGGAGACAGTGGCCACCCACCTCCCTCACCAGTGGGGACTCAGCCAGTGCCATGCTCAGGTTTGGAGTGGTGGCTGTAGGATACTATTTAATGCCTTTGAAGGAGAAATCTCCAGCTGGGCTGCTGCAGCATCACCTCGTGGCTCAACACCAGCAGGTCAAGCCCAACATCACCAAGTGGGACATTTTGGTGTGGGATGGATGGGATACACGGGAAAAATAACTCCGATGTAGAGACCTGGCTACAAGTGGTCTCCTAGAGGGTCAAGGCTGGATTTGCTGGAGCAGAGGACTGGAGCTTGAGACTCCCAGGTGGTTAATCCTCCAGCAACAGTCCCTGTCCTGCTGGACTGCCCACATCCTGCTCCTTTGAAGATGAACATGCTTTATAGGATGCCTTCTATCAGAGATCTCGCTGTGCTTTACAAACATCAGCTGAACCTCATCACAGACCCATGAAATAGGAATTATTGTATCCATTTAACTGACAGCTCTGAGGAAGAGTAGAGGTTAAATAATTTACCCAAAGACACAATGATGATACAGGCAGGAGGAGTAAAGGGGAGTGTAAAATCTCAGCAGGACTCCAGCCCTTATTCTCATGGGCCTGCATTACTTTTGTTTTTAGCTTCTATTACTTGATGACTAATGCTGGTTTTAAAAGCTCTTTGTGCTTAGATGAGTTTGGATCTCCAGAGACTAGAAATATCAGCCAGAGCTGGGCATGACGCAGGCAGAAGCTGTCTAAATTGTGTCACATAACCCATGACTTCTGTCCTGCTAAGTTTGGGATCACCTGAGCACTGATTCCAGTTTTTGCGGGGGTCTGTGATATGGGAAGAAGCAAAAAACAAGTTCATTTATGGCCTTCCACAAACTCAGATGTTCAGTGATGAAATGTTACTGCATTAACTCACTCTTCCATCCCAAGTTTCTATGCATTTAATAGAAAGAATAATAATTTAGAAAATGATACTTAAGAACCAGTAATTACAGTACATCAAATATTTATGATTTGCAATCAACCTGAAAATGTTCCCTTATCTACACAGCAAAGTCTGATTTCTTCCAGTGAAATCACAAAGTATCTTTTCTAAATTGGCAATGGGCTTCACGTATTAGTAGGTTCCTTGAGATGGTCCAGCTCCACCCACAATTTGGGATTTAACTCCTTTGTGGGAGCTGAAACAACCAATGCCCTTTAAACATGAGTGTTGAATCCTACTTGGCCATGGCAGTTGAGCAGCATCACTAAGTCATAGAATCACAGAATCACAGAATCACAGAGTCACAGAATCACAGAGTCACAGAATCACAGAATCACAGAATGGTTTGGGTTGGAAGGGACCTTTAAAGGTCTCTAGTCCAACCCCCCTGCAGTGAGCAGGGACATCTTCAACAAAAATATGGAATGCTTCATAAGTCAGCTGCTTAGAGGATCTGTGAAAATCTAGTTGCATCAGAGTCATGGGAAGTTTTAGACCTTGAATAAGGTCAGGATTTGGGCCAAGGTGCTTTGAGCAGATGTGGAGCAGTTTGGTTTGGAAGCAGGGCTGGACCTGCACTGAGAGAGCTGAGTAAGGTCTCTATGGCTGGTGGCTTTGCCTTCCCATGTGTACAGAAGGATGAGGCCTCCTGCTCGCTAAAGGCAACATGGAGAAAAGGTGAGGAGAAAACTCCTCAGGACAAAGGCCATCTCTGTTTGTGGACATACAGTGCCAGGTGGTCTCACCTGTGGGCACGTACTGTGCTCCAGTGATGGGTGCTCCCCAGCCATACAGGTGATCCAGCATCTATTTAAACCTATTGTTTTAAACCCACTTGGGCTATTAAGCACAAATATCTTCCTGACCTTCTGCCCTCTCCTGTCAGGTTCATGATGGATCTGATCTTCAGAGACCTTGGGTCAAAGGGGCAGAGGGAACCCATGAGCTGCCATTGAACCCTCACCCCCCACGAGCCCATTGAAGCCCACTGGGCCAACGCCAGACTTCCATTTATTCAACTTCCTTCCTCTGAAGGAACTTACAATTTAATCAGAACTTCTTAATAGTACATGAATTCTAAATTGCAGTCATTTGTTGCAACTAGCCGCAGGCTTTTCTGTCTGGTAGAAATATCTGTGTTATTTCTTTCTTTTAGAGTTTACGTAAATAAAATAAAATAAACTTTTACAAATAATGTTTGCCACTTAATGTTCTCAGCCAAAGTATCTGTCTGAGGAAATAGAAATCCTTCCTTCCAATTCATCTTAAGGATGTAGTTTCAGTTTCTTATAAAGTAATAATGAATGTACCACAGATAATGTTCCAATAGTGCAAATGAGAGGAGCATATAATCAAAATGATAATGGCGGGTATTGTACGGCTGGTATAATAAAATCTATCCCACTATGAAAATCATATCTCAAGGCAACATTCTGTCTTATTTTTTTGTAATAATTGTACAAGTGAGAACAGGGCACCAGGCAGGCACAGAAACAAAGGTACCGTGGTGGTTCATTAACCAGGCGCTGCCCCGACAGCCCATCCTGCCCGGTCAAGGGTCTCTTCTGGGTTTTAACAGAGGAATCAGCTGCTTAAAACAGAATAAAAATCTATATTAGAGCCAGCCCACACCTCAGGCAGGGTCAAGATGCAGATTCAACCAGACAAAGGGTGTGCATTTGTGTGCCTAGCAGCTCCTGCCTGCACAGGCAGCACTGTTGGGTGGAGGACGTGGACATTCCTCTGGCAGAGGTGACCAGCCTTGCAAAGCTCTGTGTTGGTTTTGCTCTTTGATTGTGGTCAGACTTCTCCAAGTGACCTTCCTCATGATGGGGGAACCTGTGACTGTTCCCAATTTTGAGGTTTCTCTTCTAGATGTTTTTCTCTACTGAGAGGAACCTCACGTTCCTCACTTGTTTATTTAATTTTAATCTTTCCCATGTTCGCTACGCAGCGCTCGAGGATGGTGGCCCGTGTGGCTGACTGTTTGGGGCCCATTAGAAACATTTGTGTACATACATAATTACTGAATTTTAAAACACAAATGACTGCCTTTGGGGCCAACAGGCACAGCAGATACAATCTGTCATGTCAACTCTCATTCACTTCACGGAATTTTTTTTCTTGAAGGAAATTACCAAGTCAAAACTACGCTCGGAGTTTTAACAGCATCAAAGCCGCCTTTCTAGCCAGCACAACCAATTCAACGAGAGAAGCAATGCTCTGGGTTAAATGTCCTCAGCCAGGCTTTTTTTTCCTCCCCAGTCTACTTAGCTTTTCATTACCTGTCATCTTTGGAGCTGCTGCATGGCACTGCCATCCCGGTGGGAACGGGGCAGAGAGCAGACACCAGGGCAGAGCTGATCCCCAGTGGGGTGTGGAAGACACCGCATGGAGAACATCACGTGGCTGGAGGATTTCAGCAGCCTGGAGTTATTTATAAGATTAGGATCTTAATCTGGAAAGTGGATCCCATCTAGTCTGCTGTATTACCTCCATTCCATGGCTGTCCTACCCCAGCAATGGGGATTGTGTTTGGGTTTCGGTGTCAGGGAGTAGACAAGTGACACATACATGTATTTATATGTGTGCGCCCTTGAGTGAAGAACTATTTTCATTCTGTTCTCTATCTGCTTTTATACTCTGGTAAAAACATATTCCTGTTTTCATTACACTCTAGTGTTTGATTGCTGAGCTGTGTTAAAGCATCATTACAATACTTCACAATCCTTGGATGGGAAGTATCATCAGCATCTGCTTGAGAGCCCCAAATGGCACTCTGCACGTGCACGTCCACCTTTCTCAAGCCCTTGGGGCTGGGGTGGAAGGAGTTTGCATGTGAAGGTGAACTGAGGCAGGTATGAGCTGCACACCATGCACAGAGCTTCCCTGGGTCAGCTCCAGCAAGGCTCTAGACCCAGCATCACCCAGGACCATGTTTGAGTCAGGGCAGGAGGAGCAAAACTGAGATTCCAGCTGCTGAGTGCATTCCTTGTGGCTGAGCACATCAGGTGGCCCCTGAAGATTTTCTTTATAACACGTGAACTAGAAACAAAGTGCCATCTTCCAAAACTAAGATGCCACTTACCTGAAAACAAAGTGCCACTTGGTAGCAATGGCAACGATAGGGAGTAATATCTTGACACAAAGAACAATGGAGAGTGGCACTAAAGTGAGTATGGAAATGTGGTGTTATAGCTCGAACTCCACACAGACCTCCTTGTATTTGTTCTACACACAGGGGAAGGGCAATCCAGGCTCATACAGAGACCGTACTGGGAAAAATAAAAGCATCTGGGCTCACCCCTTTGTCTTGTACAAAGACAGAAAAGTGTAGAAAAAGCCATTAGAGCTTTTGAAAAGTTCTCACAACAGCCAAGTGGTTGATGCTAACTCACTTCAACTTTGTATTTATAAACTAGGTCCATTAGAAAAACTGGTTTCACCATCCAGAAAACAATGATGGGCTAAATCTGTTGGGAATAAGAATTTTGTCAGAAAAAGAACCCCAACTAAACAACCCAAAACTTATAATGTTCAAATACCTTCTCCTATATATTCTGCTGATTTATCCTATAGGCTGAAAAACCCTAATCTCACAACTACAGGAGAAGGCCTTGACTTAAAGAAACAGAAACAGTTTGCTTTGAAAGAAAAAAATGAACACTTTTATGAAGCTAAGAGAACACATATAAACACCACGGAAGTTGAGTGTAACCCACATAAATCAGAAACCAAAGTTAGAAGTTAAGTAAAGCAAAAAGGCACAAAAGGAAAATGATGGCCAGCAAAGAAAGTTGTAATTGCTTTGAAGTACGTTAGAAGCACAACAAAATGAATTCCCAACGATGGTATTTACCTTATCATAGAA
>NW_010336868.1:12559-13388 GCF_000700745.2 Antrostomus carolinensis | reverse complement strand
CTGCCTGCAGCAGCCAGCACCCCCAGAGCCCACTGCAACCGAGAGGGTCTGTGGCCAGACAGATAGCAGATACCCCCTAAGATACCCCCTCTCCGTGGGGTGGATCAGCCCCTGCCCCTCCATACTCACCTCTTCTCCCAGGGGGGGATCAGCTCACACTGCAGGGCAGGGGGAGACCCCAGCCAGGGCTTGGACTCACCGAGGGACCAAGCACACCCGGTGCAGAGGGGGTAGGGGACTCTGGGCAGCTCTGCACTCACTCCCTGCTCAGCCCTCCTATCCCATCTCCATCTCTAAACCAACACTGAGCTTCAAGCAACAACCCCCCAGCCCTTAAACCAGCACCAAGAGGTCCTGCTGCCCCAAGCCAGTTCCAAAGCAGGTCTTGTTGCTGTGCATCTTGTGGGAGCCACTCCGGGGAGCTGGATAAGGGGAAAACCAGCCTGGAAGCAGGTGAGGACAGAGGCGGGTGCAGAGCCCATCGGATCGGACCCCTCCAGGGCAGGACTGATCCTGACAGCCCCAAACCCAGGGCAGGGGAGTGGTGGAGGTGTCCCCTTCCCGCGGGCAGGGCCAGGGCGGAGGGCAGGCAGCAGCACCGCCGGACACACACACACAAAGGCAAGAAGAAGCACTTGCTTTCGCTGAGCGAGGGGATGGATTTGGGCCGGCAGCAGGGCAGCAGTTTGAGGAATCGCTGCTTCAGAGCTTTTTTAGTTTGGCCCGGCGCGTTGCCTGGAAGAAAGAAGGAGTCACCAAGCAGAAGAAGAGTTAACAGAGCAGCGGCCCCCGGTCCCGACGGGCAGCAGGGTTGGGCACCCAAGGTGCA
>NW_010336868.1:11617-12547 GCF_000700745.2 Antrostomus carolinensis | reverse complement strand
GCAGCACATGCAGCATGAGGCCAGAGGAGCAGGAAGGCAAAGCCCAGCCCAGGCTCTGCTCAGCCTTTCTGCTTCATCCCAGGACAAACCTGGCACTGGAGTTTCCCTCCTTGGGAAGGGTGGGAAAGGCAAAGGGGCAACTCTGATGGAATACCCACACCCAGCACCTCTGGCAGCACATGCAGCATGAGGCCAGAGGAGCAGGAAGGCAAAGCCCAGCCCAGGCTCTGCTCAGCCTTTCTGCTTCATCCCAGGACAAACCTGGCACTGGAGTTTCCCTCCTTGGGAAGGGTGGGAAAGGCAAAGGGGCAACTCTGATGGAATACCCACACCCAGCACCTCTGCACCCCCCCACCAAAGCATGCCGGGGTGCACTGGAGACACCCAGCAGCCCAGAGACCCAGGAGATGCCAGGGCTCTGCCCTTTATCCTCGAGGCCAAATACCTGCTCCCTGTGGACCCTCCCCTTGCTGTGGGGCTCTGCAGAGAGGCAGGGCAGGATGGAGCCCAAAGAAACAGCCTGTGGCCAAGCCAGAGTGTTTCATCTTCCCCAGAGCTCAGGGCCAGGTTTGATCCTGCTGGCAGCCAACGGCTGAACACGAAGCATGCACGGAACCCAGCCATGCAGCCCGGACTGCGGCATGCACCCCCACCCCATCCCACACTGGGATCTCAGCCCATCGACCTGCTTTGAGACAGGCAGAAGGGGAAAGGGGCTCAGGGCTTTGCCTCGGCCAGGCCATGGGGCAGGGTGAGGGGCTCACCACATCAGCTTGGCCATGGCCATTGCTTCCAAGTGGCCCTGCATTAATGGCAGGTCCACCCACTGCACCGAAACCCCCCACCACCCCCTATTCCCCAGTCCAGACCCCAATGGCTTTGCTCGGCCCCATCTCTCCCAGCTGGCGCTGCCCCACAGCCACAGACCCG
>NW_010336868.1:7012-11558 GCF_000700745.2 Antrostomus carolinensis | reverse complement strand
GGGAGGAAGAGGAGGAGTTGAAGGCTGTGCTAGGCTCCAGCCCCCAAGGAGAGGCAGACAGCAGCATGGGGCACCAATGGGACGAAAGGTGCAAAGTCCCTTTGGGGCTCTGCTGACACCATGTTTGCTCCAAGCACCCTGGACATCTGCAAGCAGCAGGTCATGATGCCTACATGTCCTGAACCCTGGTTTTGGGGGTTTTTTCTCTAGGAGGCTAGCAGATGGGGCTTCTCTGGCAGCTTTCTCAGCCTTGTGGGGCTGAGCTGAGCCCCAGGTGCTGGGGAAATGGTGCTGTGTGGTACTCAGCTGCAGGATAGGGACGATCCAGCAGCCCCGGCTAGGCAGGTCAGTCCGTGAGTGCCCACAGGCAGGACCTGGGATGCTTTGAGCTCACGCTAAGGCAGCAGGCTGGGGCAGGCAGCTCCATCATGGTGGGCATGGAGAACAGCTCTAGGAGGTCATTGTCCCAGCAGGACATCATGCAAAGCCTCTCAGAGAGGGCAAACTTGTCCCCAGGGAAGTGGCATCCACAGCAGGGCACCAGTGACATACAAATGCATAGGAATGCACCCCCTGGCATTTATCACACAGTGACAGGGGCAAGGGGTGAGGGCCAGGATCTTGGCGCTGGCAGGACAGCACAGCCTGGCTCCTCTCTCCTCCAGGGTTTGCAGGCAGGTGAGGAAAGAGGCTTTTTCCTTCCTAGAAGCAGGCATCAGTTGTACATAAAACATGATTTTGACCCAGCTACTTTTCCAGGGCTTTAATCTGCAGAGGGAAAGGGAAATTGCACCTTTCAGCCTTCTAAAAATGCTCTGGGGCCAGGTCCCTCCCACAGAACCAAGCTGTGGGAACAGACCTGGGAGGTAGGAGCAGCCCCTTCACCCAGGTTGGAGGGTTAGGGCGGGCAGAGCAACACCCAACGCCAGGGTGATGGGCCAGGGGAGGGAGCAGGGCAGGAGGGAAACCACACAGCAAGAGAGATGCAACAGAGAGTAAACTGTGGTTGGACTCACAGGGGCAGCAGGTATAGGCACGTGCAGTAGGTCAGGTCGGGTGCAAGTTACACTTTAGTTTGTTATGAAGAAGGAAAAAGAAAAAGAAATAAAGAACATGGGCGTTTTCTTAAGGAGGAAACCAAAGAGGGCCCGATTCCAGAGGCCCAGGGGCAGGGTGGGAGCACGTTCAGCACATGCAGCTTAACAACAGGAGAGGGGTGACCAGGGCTGGGGTTTTGCTGTCCTGGCTTTGGTGCACCCCAGGGTTCTGCTGGGGAGGACACACCATCCCTTTTCTGTCTCCAGCATCCAAACCACAAACAAGTCTGGGGGCTCCGTCTTGGTGGGAAACAGCTCTGCCCAAAGACAGAGTGGAGCCCAGCCCTGTGCTGCTGCGCTGGGCACACAGGACATCGCAGCCCAAAGCAGCATCCCTGCCAGCAACAGCTCCTTTTCCAGGCATCACTCTGCCCTCCACCCCTCTGCAAGAGCTGTCAAGGAGCTGGCACAAAACAAGCCAACAGAAAGGGCTGGCAGTGTTTTATCTGTGGTGACAGGTCTGCCAGGTTAAGCAGCTTGTTGCTTCCCATGCCACACTCCACAGCCCAGTGAGTTCGAAACACAGGCACACACAAACCGAGCCTTCATTCTTGAGTAGCACCAAATGGGGAAGAGTTCCACATGCTGTTGAAGTGAATCCCAGAGGTTGCTGGATGCTGACTCTGAAGAGACCTACAGCAGGTGGATGCCTGACCCCAGCAGTGACTGCCACCAGGATGGCTGTGGACCACTATGTATTAAGCTACCAGCAGCTGACCCTGGGGGTTGGATCCAGACAGTTTCACCATGTTGGGGTGTTACATGCTGCTGGGCTGACACCCTGCTTCCCAGAGAGGACTCAAGCCTGGGCTGCTCCATGGTCTCCCCAGAGAGAAAGCAGGAGCTGGGGTCAGCCTGATGCATAACCACACCCCTGTCCTCCCCATAGAGCCACAGCCACCAGCACCCTCCCAGTGACAGCTGGCTGGGGAGACCAACCCACCCCTTCCACAGCACCCTTCTGCTAGAAAAGACCCTACAAGAACAAACCAACAAGCCATTACAAAACTCCCCCCTCACTCCCAGTAACCCATCAATAAATGCGTCATCACGACGGGTAGAAGATATGCATCCCACGGCAGCAAGACCCCGCAGTGTCCCCAGCTCGGTGCCCAGGCACAGCAGCATTTCAGGATGGGAGCAGAGCACCAGCAGCTGTAAGGTGGGTCATGCAGCTCCCACAGCCCCTTCTTGACCCCATGGGGCAACACCGAGTCCATTGGAAGGTCAGGAGGAGCTGGTACCCCAGGGAAGATCAGCCCCAGAAAACTGCCCTAGGAGCAGGGCTTGGTGGCAGAAGGCAGCTGGGCGAGGGGATCCTCTGCCTTTTCAGATAGCCTGTCCGGGAACCAGGAGGGTGAACCCCACACAGGGTAAGGGGACAAGCCAGAAGAAGGGGAAGGGCAGGGCAGGCCCAGGGGAGCATGGGGAAGGGGTCAGCTGTTCCCAGAACATGCTCTTTCCAGTAGAGGAGCCTCCATCTCCTTCCAGAGCATCACCATTTCCTGGGAGGCCAGAGGCATGTCCCCAGGCTCCCCCTGCCAGGCCCTGGCTGTGGGTCCATCTGGGCAGTGATGCTGAGCCCAGCTGCCCCTACAACCTGCGGCTCACGATCATCCCTGTGCAGGGCTCAGCTCTGAGCAGGGCCCACCAGCCCCCTGCTCTGCTCCCTCTCCGCAGCATCCAGCCTCGGGTAGTGCTACCTCCCACTCAGGGGACCACAGCTCTCTGGGGTCTGCAACAAAAGCTGACAGGAGGAAGAGACAGTGAGCTCCCCACCACCCTGGGGGGATCACAATGGGTCCTGCCAGCCGCAGCTCTGTAAATGACCCTCATCAGTCAGCGGTGACAGAGCAGAGTGTAACCAGGGCCAAGGTGCCAGCAGCAGCCACTGGGTCCAGACGGTCATCCATTAGGAGAATGAAATCAGAGCTGGCATCTCCCGGGGTGGGGGACAGAGGGACAGTCCCCATCCTGGGGGTGAGACAGGGGCAGCCTCAGCCCAAACACCCAGAGCCAGTGGGGCTGAAGGAGCTGAGAGCAGCAAAGCTGCCATGCAAGACCTGTGGTTCATGGCACAGCAGAGACTCAGGGCCATGACATTCCCCCATGCCAGAGAGGGGAGAGCAGCTGCACAACCCTCATGCTGAGCAGATCCTGAAGGGAGAGGGGGCATGGGCTGGAAGGGGCCCCAGTGCAGAGCAGGGCTCACAGCAGTGCTGTCCCCATTCCCATCCCCAGCCTGCAACAGTGCTGCCAGGCAGTCTGGCTGTACCCAACGGAGATGCTGGCAGAATAATAATTTCTCAGGTCACACCACATACAAAATATTGTGAGCAGGGAATGGGACAGGATGCAGGTGCCAATGGAGCTCAGGGGGTCCCCAAACAGAACAGATAAGGCTGCAGGACTGGGACAGCCCCGTGCATCTCCCTGCCACAAAACCTACACCCATGGACACATCCTGCCCTGTCCCAGTCACCACCTCCATGGCAGGGACACCTCTGGCAACAGGAACCAGTGCATCCAAGGTGCCAGATGAGCTACCCAAGAAATGTTCCAGCAGACCAGCAGCTTGTCTTGGCTGCAGGCAGCATGTCCTGTAAGAGAACTGGTGCTCTGTGCACCCATTACCGAGATGCCATGCATACCCTCCCCAATAAGGCACAGGGATGAAGCCTGGACATGCTTCAGCCACAGCCCTGCTGGACCCCAGGCAGCTCAGATACAACAGGTTTGAAAGCACTTCCTGGGCACAGCACCCTCCTTGCTTCCCTGTGTTCAGCCATTAATTGCTCCTCTGATCACTCCTATCCGCGCATCCTCTCATCACAACTCCCATCCCGAGATCTTGCCGCCTAGGAGGATGCAATCTGCATCCCCTTCATCTCGCAGCAGCCCCAGCACCAGCCAGGAGGCAGAGATGTACAACAGGTTTGAAAGCACTTCCTGGGCACAGCACCCTCCTTGCTTCCCTGTGTTCAGCCATTAATTGCTCCTCTGATCACTCCTATCCGCGCATCCTCTCATCACAACTCCCATCCCGAGATCTTGCCGCCTAGGAGGATGCAATCTGCATCCCCTTCATCTCGCAGCAGCCCCAGCACCAGCCAGGAGGCAGAGATGAGAGCAAACAAACTTTAAATCACACTGTGCAAAGTCTGTTGGCAGCCCTTATCTGAGCCAGGACTGTCTGTGGCACATCCGAGGAAGGCAGCCACAGCAGAGAAGCCAGCAGCACCGTGCAGCTCTCTGCACTCCCCCTCACCAGGCACAACCAACAGGTCCTGCATCCCTCACTCTGATATGTTCTGGATCCTCTTGCCTCCCACCTGTCAATCCAGGGAGCTCAGCACCCATGACAGCCCCTTCCCCCTCAACCCTTGCACAGCACCCCAAGGAGGGTGAAGGGGCCGGGGGCTCCAGCTTTGTTTGTGGCAGCTGGGGGA
>NW_010336868.1:4945-6976 GCF_000700745.2 Antrostomus carolinensis | reverse complement strand
CCCTCCCTGCCCCCAGCTCCCACCCCCTCTCCCCAGCCCCAGTCACCCACAGCCTTTTTCCCCATCATCTGACAGAGCCCAGCCCCCTGCATCCCACTGCCTCCAGACTCCAACACTCCAGATAGTCCCAGTCCCCCAACACCCCACACATCACTGCACCCCAATGCCTCCAGACCTAGATATCCCCCACCCTAATGCTCCCAGACACCCGAACTTTCTAGCATCCTGCACCCCAACACCCACATCCCAATGTCTCCACATATTCCCACTGCAACATCCCTGATACCCCTGCAGCCCAGTGCCCCCCAAAGTACCCCAATGCTCCCAAACACCGCCAGACCCCAATCCCCAGACACTCTCAATTTCTCAGCTCCCTACACCCTCATGCCCCCTCCCCAAATGCCCCAAAACACACTAATGCTTCCAAACCTCCCCCAAGCACCCTGCAGCCTCCGAGACAGGAGGTGAGGAGCATCTCCACCACAATATCCCCATCCCATTGCAAGCCCATCCCTGTCCCCGTCCCACCTCCCCTGGACAGGTCGATGATGCCCAGGGCATGGAGTAGCTTGAGGCTGGAGCAGAGCAGCAGGATGATGCCCACCGTTTGCAGCCCCTGCAGATCCCAGGGTGCCCCAGCAACCGACATCCCCCAGACACGCAGCTGGTCTGACAGCAACAGACCTAGCAAGGGAGGAGAGGGGAGGGCAGGGGAGGAGAGACCTGCCTTGGCCCTCCCTCTTCCCACCCCAGCACCCTCTGGGGTCCCTCGGGGCACCCAGGCTATAGGGGAGGAGGGAGCCCACACAACTGCCCAAAGGACTCAGGGGTCAGCTCTCACCCCAGGTCACCCCTGCACCCACACAGGCTGGCACAGGCACCCTACAGCACTGGAAACCACAGAGGGATGCAGAGCTGGCACAGATGGGTATGTGTAGGAGGCTCAGATGCCACTAGCTTGCATCCCAACAGCAGTGTGTGGTGGCACTGACCCTGGAGCCGAGCCATGCACAGGGACCCTCCAACTCATCACTCACTGCCCCCAGGACACTGCTGCCACCCAGCCCAGGGACCAGCCCTGCCCAGGAGAGCCCCTCTGCCCCATGCCAAACCACCAAACCTGCCCCTCAGCAGTGTCCCCACCTTCCGTGCATCCACAGCACAGGGAGCTCCCTGCCTTGGAGCTCAGCCTTGTCCACTAATCACCTCCACAGACACCTGCCACCCTCACCTCTTCCCTTTGCACCTCCTGGAGGAACACCTGCACCTCTCCACACCAGCAAGTCAGTCACATGCAAGATCCATGGCACATGGCAGAGCGGGTCGCTTGCTGCTGGAGGGAAAAGTGCCCCACTCCACTCCGGGGTGCTGCCTGGAGGGAGGGCAGCACGGTGGGGTGACCAGCCAGGGTGGGGGTTCCCCACAGCTCACTCAAAGCCCTGCCATGTGGGCAGTGGGCAGCAGGGCAGAGACCCAGCCTGGCAGCAGTGGTGATTAGAAAGTCTCTTTGAGATGGTTTTCTACACATCTCTCACCTAAAAGCTGCTTCTGATCTGGCCACCCCCTGCTCCAGCAGCACAGCAAGCCCCAGGGCAGGAGCCCATGGGGAATGAGACATTTCCCTGTGTCCCTGGAAGGGGATGGTGCAGCCAAGCACAAACAGCATGTGGGACCTCCTGCTGCCTGCACTCCAGGGACCACAGCCCCACAGAGCCCCTGCCAGGCACCTCTATTCCCATTTGTGCCCAGTCTTGGGGTTTAATCCTGCTCCTCACAAGGGAGAGGTGAAGGAGACCCTGTTGAGCTCTCGCAGCACCTGCAGCCCAATGCAACTCTGTGCTAGAGAGCCCCAGGACAGCTCCAAGCCAACCTCTCTCATTGGACTTCAAGGTTTCCCCCTCCACTGGCAGAGCAGGGCTGCAAAGATGGGCTGTCCCAACAGGCTCCCTTGCTCTCTAGCTTTTTTGCTTTTTCTCCAGCCTGCAATTTTCTCACCTCCTTGTGGCTGAGTGATCTCCCTGCCCCTCCAAT
>NW_010336868.1:1239-4894 GCF_000700745.2 Antrostomus carolinensis | reverse complement strand
CCTGCTCCGTGTCCAGCTGGGTCCCCTTGCTCCCCTCTCCAGGCACATCAGCAACAGAAAGAGCAAGCCAGGGCAGAAGGAACTGGGAGGGAAGCAATGTGAAAAGTGATTAACATGAGGCCGGAGGGAGAAGAGATTCAACAAGCTAATTATGTCTGGCTGGGCTGAGCGGGACGTGACACCACGCAGTGTCAGAGTCGGCGGGGTGCATGCCACAGGTGCTGCCGTCCTCAGGGAGCTCGGTGCTGGGAGAGCTGCCCTGCCCTGGCCCCAGCCGCAGGGGTCACAGCCAAGGGGACCCAGGGCCAAGTCCCATTCTTCCCCAGCTTCACCCTCTCCATGCAGGGTGAAGCAGCACAGCCCATCCTGTGTCCACAGTGATGACCAGGGCTGATGTCCCTGAATGCAGAGCATGTGGAAGATGCTCCAGCATCTCCAGAGGGGAGAATAGGGTCCTCAGGAGACCTTCTCCAAGACCCCAGTGCTGACAGGATGCATTCCCCATACAGCACGCCCCAGAGTGTAAGGCTGTGCTGGAATCCAAACTCAGAGCCCAGCCACAGCTACCGTACATCTCTGCCCTTTCCCCTCCTGCTTTGCAAGCCCTCACCACAAGAAAGCAGCTCTCTCCTGATTCAGCCACCAGACCCTGCACAGCCCTACAGCCAGCTGAAAAACCTGCCAGCCCTTGGAAACGAAAAGGCAAGGGTTAAACCTGCTGTGCATGGAGAAATTTCTGGTGCCCCCCAACTTCAACCTAGAGCACCTGCAGCTGTCCCAGGCTGGATTTTGGTGCTCCAAGATCTATCCCACCCACAGCCAGCTCACCTTGACCTCCCGGGTCTGTCAAACCTGCCAGGCTGGATGGTGCCCTGAGCCCAGGGACCCCTGGCACTGTGCCCCGAAGGGCTCGTCCTTTCTGCAGCCAAGACACTGCACTCCTGCCAAAGGGGTTCCTGGAGAGCAGGAAGGAAGTAGGGCTTGGCACGGGGTTTCACTCTCACCAGCACCATGGGAATGCTCATTTTATCCCCTCCCCAGAGGGACCCTCACCCTGAGCCAGGCACCAGGAGGTGGCCATGCTGCTCACTGCCACCACTTTCCTGCCTGACATCCTTTGGGATGTTGGTGGCACCCATGCAGGCTGCTGCTCCCTCCCATTGCTCCCCAGACTCCAGAGGGGTTCAGCATCCTCCCCAGCCCCAATTCCCCTCCACATCCTCAGCTTTGGGGCAGCAGCAGCCCCCCAGGGAAGGCAGGGGCCAGCACACCCCATGTTGGAGCCTCTCCAAGATACCCCCAATCCTACCCACCCCACACACAGACCCTGACCCGGCCGAGGCAGGGACAGCCCTGCCAGCCCTGGGCAGGCACCAATTATCCTGCTGACAGCAGTCTGCAGCTTCATCTAACATTCATCTGAGGCCAGGCTACGCAGGCGGCTCTCCCGCCTTTTACCTCCCACCCCCCCCTCCTCCCAGCCAGCACCGATTGCTCTGTGCTGAATTATTGATGCTGCACTTCAGAAGCCAAATGGATAGTGTTTCTCTTCGTCTGCCCGCTCCCGAGCACTTGGCCAAAGCAGGCTCTTGGCAGGGGGCTGGGAGCCCCCAGGCAGCTCAGCAGCGCACGTGCAGCTCCACTGGGAGATGTTTGAGGCTGGGGACAGGGAAGCAGTGGGGTGACATGGCCCATCACTGATTAACCAGCTGGTAAATAACACCAGCTCCGGCACTGATCACCCCTGGAGCTCAGCGCACCCATGGGAGACGCTCCACTGCTGCTGCCAGAGAGCGGCTCTGGCTGCGTGGGATCCAAGGGGAGACAGTGCCAAAGGGTGAGGGGGAGCAGACAACCAGTGCCCCCATCCAAGCCTTTGCTCAAAGGAGGGCCAACTCCAGATGGAAGACAGGCTGCTCAGGACCTCATCCAGCTGAGTCTGGGAACCCACCAAGCCTGGAGTTGCCCCACATCATCCCTCTCCCATCCGCAGTCCCCCCAGGGGCAGACAGAGCCTTGCTGCAAGGTGCTCCCACTGAACCCTTCCCCAGGGCTTGGGCATTTTCCCAGTCTCCTCTGGAGATGCTCCATCGCCAGCCCATCACCATGGAGGCACAACACCTCCATTCCCAGGACACCACCAGCATGGCCTGGGCAGAGAGACAGCCACAGGAAGGGGACAGGCAGGGATGGGGCTGGGAGACTGTGGGGTGGCAGCCAGGGCAGGAGAAGCGCAGCAGGCGGTATCGATGGCTCCAGAGCAGGCAGCAGGGCCCTGTGTCCATTAACAGACCTGAGCCATTAGTGTACAGTTTCAGGCTCTTTGCGGTCCCTGGGCTGTCACTCCCAGCCCAGGCACAGCTGGTAAACAACCCATGGAGGGGACTCAGCATTTCCCAGCCCCAGACAGTGCCTGGGACCTTCCCCAGAGAGCAAAGTCTCCTACCTTCTGCCTCCTGAGCCAAGAGGAGTGACCCACAAAACAGCATCCCAAAACAGAGCTGCTCACCTACAGAACCCCCCATACAGTGCCCCGGTCTCAGCTCAACCCCCACCAATTTCTGCCCCTTGAGCCACATGTTTCCCACTCCTCCCAGCACCTTTTGGCAACGGGAGCAATTGCTGCCAATCTGAGGCAGCTGGGTCCCATTGCCACAGCTGGGGCAAATCTCCATCCAGGCCAGAGAGACCCACAGCTCCCCAGCATGGGGCTGCTGGTGGAGGGGGACAGGGCAAGCTGTGCCTCTCCATGCTGCACTGTAACACCATGTCCTCTTGGTGACACCAGGTCCTGCCCAGTCCCCTCTGGAGGTGTGCCAGTTGATGGGGACAAGGCTGGACACAGGACACCCCTTCACCAACCTCCTGCCCTGGCCCAGACCAGAGCAAAGTCACTTGCAGGAGGACAAGGAGTGTGCCTTGGGGGACAGAGGAGCATGGCGCAGGCAAGGATCAGCCACGCAGGCCAAGGGCTGGTCCCTGCCTTGTCCTGCACCTCTCAGCAGGGTTGCTACAGGGGCGGGCGGCCTCTCTGCCTCTCCCCCTCTCCACCACAGTTTAGGACCCAGCGTGCAGCACCCCAGCCACAATCAATGCCACTGACTTTGGTCCAAAGTTCTGGGCAGCTGCACAGGGAAGCAAAAGCACAGGGAAGAGAGGACAGCATCGTCTGGGGGAGGCACCCCCCCAAATCACCATCAGAACTGAGGAGGGGGATCCAATCTGGGCACAGTCAGTGTGCCCCCCCTAGGGCTCGCAGGCAGGATGCCCAGCAGCTAGCTCAGCCCCTGCCTCAGTTTCCCTCCTGGGACGATCCACCTAGGAGCGCTGCCACTGGAGCACAGGGACAAAGCAAGCAGTTACGCAGCAACGAAAGCTTACACCCACCATACTTTCCTGTCCTGCAAGCAGGTTTGCAGGGCCACAGGGAGATATCCCCCCATCTGCCCTCTCCCTCCCCAGCCCCAGGCACAGCCGACCCACGGGTGCAGCCCAGGTGTGCTGCCCAGGGGTGCCCTGGCACCCTTCATGGAGTGGAGCCGGTGTTCCCTGCCGCACCCAGCCCATGTGAGAGCCAGTGCTGCAGAACCAGAGCGGAGCATCCTGGGGCAACAGGGGACAAGGCAAACCACCTGTCACCTCCTTACCCTGTGAG
>NW_010336868.1:893-1193 GCF_000700745.2 Antrostomus carolinensis | reverse complement strand
CTGCGGGCATGGGCGGGGGCTGGGCAGGGGCTGGGGAGGGACCTTTCACACAATCATCACCCCTGAGAATCCAGGGACCACCCAGTCATGGGGTCCCGACCTCCCTCCCACCACGCACAGAGTCCTCTGAGCAGATTTGGGCTCCATCAGGCATGCCCCACACACACTGCTCAGCACCGTGCACTGCTCAGCACCGTGCACGGCCCCGCCCCAGCTGGGCAGCACCCCCTGTGTCCCCCGACCCTGCCCAAGGACCATGGCGGGGCTCTGGGCTCAAGGAGGGCAGCAGGGACCCATCCT
>NW_010336868.1:283-578 GCF_000700745.2 Antrostomus carolinensis | reverse complement strand
GGTGCTGAGTCTGACAGCTCATGTTCGTGCTGTTCAGGGTGAGGTGACCACGGACCTTGGGGACTCCTTGCTCCTCTAGAGGTGCTGGAAAACACCCCAGTGCCCACTTGCACATTCACACACAGTCCCAGTCCATGGCACCCCAGCACATGCTAAAGTGACCACCGTGCCAGCCCTGTCCCCTCCCCACGTCCCCAGCCACCAGGACCTTGCACAGAGCAGGCAGGACACCCTGCTCCCCGCACCAGGACCCCCCTGCTCACCCCTAAGAGCAGCAGATGGACACGGTGTCCCA
>NW_010336868.1:0-203 GCF_000700745.2 Antrostomus carolinensis | reverse complement strand
GAGCCAGCACCACCCACACCCGTTACCTTCCAAGGACACAGGCTCGAAGAGGCCAAATTGTTCCAGCACCTTGACGAAGAGGACCAAGACCACCAGCACTGCAATCATCTCAAGGCCTTCCAGGTTCATGGTGAGGGTGTCTCATGGCCCCCCACCCCCTCCCCACCACCTTCCTGGAGCACCCTCACCCCAGCACTGCAGCT
>NW_010336867.1:0-214 GCF_000700745.2 Antrostomus carolinensis | reverse complement strand
ACTAAACCAGCACACAAAAAGGACAGTGTGACCCACTGGGTGCAACCTTGGACCCCAAGTTCCGCAGGAGCTCCCCGGATAAAGTCCCAGGTCCGTTCTTATGCCCTCTGTCCGTTCACAATTGGTGGATTTTGGATTCTTCTTCTGATTGGCTCGCTTCCAGGGGTTCTATTGATCTTTATCAAGAGGCATTTTTGTCCAATCATTTCCCGAG
>NW_010336866.1:0-11190 GCF_000700745.2 Antrostomus carolinensis | reverse complement strand
GCCCCTTCCAATCCCTGACATTCTGTGATACCTAGTATTTGGGCATTTGGTGGCATCCATTGTAGCACCTTTAGAAGAGGTAGGGAGAAGAGGGTTTCTGTCACCAAAAGCATGAGGTCAGCTGGTAGAGCCTAGCATGTGTTGTCCCAAAGGAGAGATGGCTTTGGCTGTCGTTAGGTCGTATTATTTAAATCTGAAGATGTCAAAGGAACAAGTATAACCTTAATAGGTGATACTCAACATGGTTGTGTTAAAGGGATGATAAAGTATGCCTGTGTTGAGTTTAGAAACTTCTCAGTGGCAACTACATGGAGATGGCAGAAGTTCTTCAGCATAAATGGAAGGCTGCTGGGAGTAGTTATGCACATTAGGCAAGTTATGGTACCCTCTGGGGAGAAAGGCTTCATGGCCCATGGGCACTGTTGAGCATTCTGTGGCTCTGTCATAACACTTCAGGCTGAGAGAGTTGGGACTGTTCAACCTGGAGAAGAGAAGGCTCCCGGGAGACCTTCTAGTGGCCTCCCAGTACCTGAAGGGGCTCCAGGAAGGTTGAGGAGGGACTTTGGCCAAGGGCAGGGAGTGAGAGAACAAGGGGTGATGGCTTGAAAGTGGAAGAGGTGAGATGGAGCTGAGATGTGAGGAAGAAATTGTTTGGTGTGAGGGTGGTGAGCCAGTGTTCCAGATTGTCCAGAGAAGCTGTGGCTGCTCCTCCCTGGAAGTGTTGAAGGCCAGGCTGGATGAGGCTTTGAGCAACGTGGTCTAGTGGAAGGTGTCCCTGCTGCTGGCAGGGGGGTTGGAACTGGATCAGCTTTAAGGGCCCTGCCAACCCAAACCATTCTGTGCTTCTATGATTCTTCCTCCCCTGTTGTGCCTCCTTTCAGGTTCAATCCTTCTGTAGACAGAGGAAATTGAGATCCTTTCAAGTATTTACAGGTACTCATGCATCAAGTTGCTGCAGGGAGCTGTGGCAATTGTTTTATCTTGCTTCTCTGCAAGCAGAGTAACTGTTCTGTTCAGCTTAGGAGCCAACAAAACAGCAGAAACATGCTTTGAGGATAAAACATGTGTTATAGCTGGCAGCCTTGACTACGATACACCTCCTTAATTATAAAGGTTAGAAAAGATTTCAAAACGACATAAAAATTTGCCATCATTGTGAAGCTTTAAATTAGGATTTGTTTATCCTCCTAAAATATATTCAGCTTAGCCATGAGTTTTCTACCTCACTGATATGAAAGAATATCCTCCTCCTCAAAAGAAGACTCTTGTTCAAAGGAAGCTCTCCAGCCTGTGTTATTAAAGAGGTCATAATTTATTGTGGCCATAACTTTCCTTTATTCATCCTGGAAAGGTGACAGGTACTATGTACTAAACTGAAAGTTTGCATTATCATCAGCTACCATGATTACACATTGTTTACTTTTTTTTTTTTCCCCCCTTATTTTGATTTATTTTTTTATTATAATTATAGTGTTTTAGGTTTCCTGGAAAGGATACAGTATTTAATCATCTCATTATGTGTGCTGAATGCTGTGAAAATTCTTTGTTCCAACTCAATTGGAACACCATTAAAATACTCTTATCATCTATTAAGAAAGTAATAAATTGGGCCAAATTGATCCTAGACATAATTCTGCTAATGTCAATGGTGTTACATCAGGAAAAATTTTGTCTCAGTCTGTTCATATGATGATAAAATAAAAGAGAAAAGTGGCTGCTGAGAAGCAAACAAGATTTGGAAAAAGAAGTTCCACTCTCATTGATTAGGCCATGTTTGTGCAATGTTTTGAAGCTACAAAGCATTGCAAAAGTGTTGTTGTTATCTTCCTTTATTATTATTATTATTATTATTATTTTATTTTATTTTTTTTTTTATTTTTATTTTTTTAGGGGACTGTGTATGGTGTGGGAAATGATCAGGATTCTATTTCCTTCCTCTCCTTTCACTTTTTGGCAGTACAGTTTTCTTCAGCAGAACTGACCCCGAACCAGTAGTAGGTGCAGATAGGACCATTATTTTTCACCGCTTCATTTATTTTGATTTAACAAATGGCTTCATTTTATTTCTTGCCTCATTCCTCTCTTTTCAGGGACAGTTTAGCCCTTCTGCAGGTGTTCAAAAATGTTCAAAGAAAGGAGCAATGTGTAATGAGTTCTCCACTCACAATGCAGTCTCCCAGCCTGCCTTTGTGATCCATTCAGAAGTCTTTAAGGAAGTTAAAATTAAATGAAAAAATATAAACTGGGATCTGGTGTCCTTAGTCTGTAAGTTGAACTTAGCTTGAAAGCACCAAGAAGGTAGGATCCAAATTTCATAAATTAATTAGGTCAGATTTTGAATGGGGAGGGGACCTCTTCTTCCTTCTGCTTCTGAATGTGCAGCAAAATGTCATCCAGAATGGAAAAGTGGTGGGTACAGAGGCAAAGAAGATGGGATTCTTGCACGAGAAAAAGCAGAGGTCCCAGGTTTGGCGTCCCACAGTTCTATCTCGCGTGACACTTATAAAACATACAAAAAAAGATATTAACCATGAGAATAGTTCCAGGACCTTGCCTTTCTCTCTCTCCTTCTCCTCCTTGCCCCAGATTGCCTTAATCAGTAGAAGAAAACAAGCTTCCCATTTAGCTTTATGGTGTCCTTTGAGCAACGGAGCTGGGGAAGGGTCTGGAGCACAAGTGTGCTGAGTTCCCGGCTGAGGGAACTGGGGTTGTTGAGCCTGGAGAAAAGGAGGCTGAGGAGACCTCCTGGCTCTGTCCAAGTCCCTTGGAGGAGGGTGGAGAGAGGTGGAGAGACGTGGGTCTGTTCAACCAAGGACCAAGTGACAGGAAAAGAGGAAATGGCCTCAAGTTGCACCAAGGGAGGTTTAGATTGGATATCAGGAAAAATATCTAACTGAAAGAATTGTCAAGCATTGGAACAGGCTGCCCAGGGCAGTGGTGGAGTCACCATCCCTGGTGGTATTTAAAAGACGTGTAGATGAGATGCTTAGGGACATGGTTTAGAGGTGGAATTGACAGTATGATGTTTATGGTTGGTCGCGATGATCTTAAAGTTCTTTTCCAACCACTACAATTCTATGAAATTTCCTTCAGTTCCTGGCTCCAAGGCTGACTTGGATGACCTCCAGCTCTTCCTACCTATTGTACTCATTTATAAAAAGAAAGAGGATACTTTATATTACCTTATAAAGAGCTTTGAAATCTACAGCTGTGAGGATTTTTCTGACACTGAGTGTTGGAGGAAAGCATAGGTAACGAGGGGAAATCTAAAGTTTTCTTTCACCTCCTGTAGTCATAGAGAATTTCAACGGATATATTTAGGTATTTATATATCTACATTGTTTTACTGAGCTGAAGAGGAACTATATATCTGAGCATTTTATGTTAAATATAAATTTTTATCTCTGTTTTAAAATTCGGATTCCTGTAGGATGCAGAAGTAGATACTGCAGTGTATCGTATGAAATCTTCTTTAGGCACTTTATAATTGTCCAAATTTTACAATATATGATAATATATATTATATGCAATGTCTTCCCCCCAAGCCTGCTCTTTATATTCCACGAAAACAAAACTTTTGATTGAAATAAGCTTTCAGACAGAGATTTTTACAGACTTGATGCCTTCATTCGGTACTTATATATATTGTGCAAATACATTAAATTAATTGGAGTTACTGTTTTCGTTTATAATAGAGTTACTGACAAAAAGATACAACTTTTGTCATTTTGACATATTACATATAACAAAAAAGTAATAGCAAAGGTAATATTTTTTTCCAGTGGATGGACTATAAAATACTGTCTCCTTCATTGAAGAGCTTCTGTGAAGATTAGGTTTTAAAAAAATCTTTCTCCTACAGAAATGTTCTAAAAAACCCCTAATTCCCTGTGAAGGTTTTTATTCACCCAGAAATATTTAAAACACTTTTTCTGTATCTCCTTAATTGAATGCAACAATATTTCAGTGCTATAAGCCAAGGCAAATCTTATTTTATTGTAAAACTACTACCTTGACACAACCAAAATAATAATAATAATAATAATAATAAAAAAACACCTTGGGGAAAAACAACAACCCTGAAACCAGAAATTACTGCTTATGCAAGGATTGTGTTAGTGGTTGTGCCGTTCCCTTTTAAATAATTCCTCTCTAATTGGTAACCCAATGTAATGGGTAAGTGAACATATTTCACAGCAGCAGCTGTTGGATGTTCAATGACTGGAAAATACAGTGCTGGTTAAGTGTGTGGAGTACTCATCCCATCAGTAAGAGTAAGTTAATCATATACAATTCACTGAACAGTAGAGTTGCATTTGCAGAGCAGTGGGCTGCCTTTTTTTTTTAATTGTTGTAGGTCTTTTTCAATATCTTGCAGTATCTTTTGTCTCAGCTGTAGCAGTTTTGGTTGCAACCCTAAAACTGTCAGTCTTCCTTATTTTTTGCAAGGGCCTAACAATTCCTCCTTCACAATGCAGCTTAAATTGGACCAGATGCTGCATCAATAGAACAGTCTGCCCATCTCAGAGGCATTAAGCCCAAAATTATTTAGAAAATTGAAGCCTTTAACATACTCTGGATTAATGTGATTAAGTAGAGCTTGCTTTAATTCATAGCCATCTATTCCTTTATTAATAGCCATTTCATCAACAGGAGCAGCACATATGGGTACAAGATGACTGAAAGTTAAATTGATTGCTGTAAGCCTCTAAGAAAAGCATTTAATGTTTCAATAATAACTGATGTAAGACTTCACTGTGGGGCATTTTAGATAGATTTAGACCAGCTTATAGACGCAGTATTTATTAACATCTTTTAATTTTTAATACCAGCTTGCTAAATGAAAGTATTTTTTATTATTATTTTTTTTAATCCATTCTTTAAGTCCGCATTTGATATACAAGATCAGGGTGTTTATAAAGGAGAGTCTCTCAAGTGAATGATAACAGCTGGTCAAGGGTATAGTGGAGTCAAGACTTGTGTCAGGCTTAGAAAAAGATAAAATGTGTCAGAGGTTAATTTTATCTGAGTATATATACCCATGGATCCTCCAACGACACACATTTTTGATCCTATAATGATTATAAGAAGTCCTGAAAGAATGTGTGCTACCTCCTGTACAACCTATAATACAAGGACTCCAACACTCACACACTTAAACTCCATTTTTGGAGGGTTCAAGTGGTCTTTACATATTTCCCCAACACAGTAATTATATATGTGCAAATGTATACACTAGAACAGGTTGCCCAAGGAAGTTGTGGATGCTCCTCCCTGGAAGTGTTGAAGGCCAGGTTGGATGAGGCTTTGAGCAACGTGGTCTAGTGGAAGGTGTCCCTGCTGCTGGCAGGGGGGTTGGAACTGGATGATCTTTAAGGTCCCTTCCAACCCAAACCACTCTATGATTCTCTACATGTACAGACATGAGTAGGGAGGAGAGAGAAACATTTACAGTATGACCCAATGCCATGGAAATGACCATTCCAACAATTCATAGTTGAAGAGATCTAATCCCAGTACCTGGAAATGTTCCGTGGTGCTATGTAATTTGCTAGCATAGTCTTAAATTCTGCTGAAGATAACTGAAGATAACAAATTTTCTTTATATGTTCAAACTGTGCTGTCTCATCCAGAATAAGTCTATACACTTAAAAATGGAGAATGAAGAAAATTAGATGTAATTTATTACCATAATTATTGTCGAGTTGTAGAATCATAGAAATGCTGGTTGGAAGGCACATGCAGAAGTCTACTCCAAGCTCATCTGAAGGAGAATCATCTTCAACACTCAATCAGCTCATCACTGGTTTTGTCTAGCTAAGTCAGGAAAAGCTCCAAAGATGAAGGTTACAGAAGTTTAGGTTGGCCATGAGGAAAAGGTTCCTGAGGCAGAGGGTGGTGGAGCACTGGAACAGGCTCCCCAGGGAGGTGCTGATGGCACCAAGCCTGACAAGATTCCAGCAGCATTTGGCCAAGGCCCTCAGGGACATGGTGTGAATGTTGGGCTTGTCCTGTGCAGGGCCAGGAGTTAGACTCGATGATCCTTGTGCGTCCCTTCCAACTCACAACTTTCTGTGATTCTATGATTCTAAGTGCACAGGGTAGCCTGCTCCACTGCAGTACTGTCCTTCTGGTGACAAAGATTCTTCTAATGTCCAGTTTGAACCTTCCAGGTTGCAGCTTATGGCCATTGCCACTTGCTATACCATCTGTCACTGCTGAAGAATTAAGACTTTGTTTATGTCATCACTTTAACTTCCCATCAAACAATTTAGGTTGGAATTAACTTTCCCTTTATTTAGCATGCTATTTGACAGACTTGGCTACCTGCAGATCGTGTGTGTAGGCTCCTTGCCATTTTGGTAGCTCTCTGCGGACCCACTTAGTTTCTCGACATCCTTGAACTGGCCAACAATCTGGTCTTCTTCATACAGAAAAAAATGAAATGCAAATATCAGTCTCATCTTATGTGTAGTCAAAGTTTCACACAGTAGATGGTTAAATAATCTAATCTTCAGGCTGTGGCACACTTCTACAATTCACCCATAATTCCACATTGAAGCTCAGATAACTGTGGTGCTAAGTGCCATATACAAGAGACGGGCAATGGAAAAGTGTGGTCAACATACAAGCCCTTGGTAGTGACAGAAGAATTCACTCAATATTTTTAGATGATTCCAGGGGAAAGCTATTCACTTTCCTGCAGATAAAGGGAGAGATGAAGACGAAAGAGCAAAACATATGAATCGACCATCTGTCATGGAGAAATGTCTCCTGCCGTTCCTTCATCTGCAGTCCAGACCATGAAAGCCAGTCATCTGTGCTTCAGTGGAAGGCAAAAATTGAAGAAAGGCAGAAAATACCTCTGGCTACTTATATAGAGGGACATGGGAGGTTATTACTTTCTGAGCAGTGGAAGCTCCAAAGTGTAAGACTTGACCATAGTAATTGTTTTAATGACAGCTGGAAATTATTATAGGTGTTGGGTGTTACAAAAGTGATGTTCTCCATAAAACTTGTGAGCTTCAGTGGAAGGCAAAAATTGAAGAAAGGCAGAAAATACCTCTGGCTACTTATATAGAGGGACATGGGAGGTTATTACTTTCTGAGCAGTGGAAGCTCCAAAGTGTAAGACTTGACCATAGTAATTGTTTTAATGACAGCTGGAAATTATTATAGGTGTTGGGTGTTACAAAAGTGATGTTCTCCATAAAACTTGTGAAGGAAAGGAATGATGGGCAGAGCCATAGATTCATGGGTTCTGGTGCTGTGGATGGTCACCATGACCATCCCTGCTGGCCTCCTTCATCTGTAGACCATAGAATTCAGCACAAAAGCTTAGGTTAAAAATGTTTTGAGAAGAGAAATAATGACAAGCATTTATCCCTCACTGTTGAGAAACTGTTTTTTATTACAGGTTGAATCTCTGTAACCTCAGCTTTACCCACAGGATCTTCCAGTACCTCTTAGCAAGACTGGAGCTCCTCTAAATATGAGAAAAAAAAAGTCTCCAAGGACTGGTATCTGTGAGAAAGAAATTTGTGTGCCTCGTTTTGCCAGACTTGATGTTATTAAATTCAAATAGATCTCACAGTAGTAGGTACTGAACAACAAACATAAACATGAGCACAGTGATTCACATTATTTGAATATATTACTTACCTCAGTTTGGGTTTTTTTTAATAGATTAACATTTTTTTTTCTTATTGTCTTCTGTGTACTATTGGGCATTTCATTTTGGATGAATTAATGTCAAGGAAAACTTGCTTCACTTAAATTAAAATCCTTTCTTTGCTTTTCTTAAATGCTCTCATTTAAATGGGAATTTTAGAAAGGATGCAAGTGACCTGTAATTTAAAACTCTTGATTTGTGACTGGTTGAATAAAAATAATGGATAGTAAAATACAAGGAATGTTCATTAGGTTTAAGCAAGAGGTAAATGCTTTCACTGGTCTAATGTGAAAGTGTCACATTTATATTTTAGCAAAAAAAAGGCAAAACCATTTTTTGTTATGTGTAAGTAGCCGTATAAACAGTAAACTGTTTACTGGAGTAAATTTTAATTAATTTAATCAGTGGCTGAAATAATGGTTGCTCTTATTGGCCTATTGCAGCATAATTAATCATCACTAATAATTCATTTGACGTGACTTCTTGAGGTTAAGCATTGGCACAGCCATTCATTAAAATTGGGGTGAGAATTAATAATGTCTAAAAGGTTCGCCACAAAAAAGGGAAATATCTGTAAAGATTTATTAAAGGCAACTGATTGATCTACTTGCCTTTATTTTTTAAACCTGATCTCAAATATGGGTCATGCAGCTGTAGAAATATATTAGCTGGCGTTTGATCTGTTCTCAGCGGTTAATGGCCTTTGTGAAACCTGTGACACTATGTAGTGTATTTTTCACGGTGTCCTTAAGAAGGCGCTTGTCATCACTAAGTGGGTTTTTATGCTCGAGGTTAGATTCTAGGAATGAAGAATTCTGCTTACTACAGTCAGAAATGAGATATTCTGAAATGTTCTTGTAGCCTCAGATGATACCAGCCATAGAACAAGCCACGTCTTCAAATTGGAGGGACCTTCATGAGGATGGTTGGGAAAAATAAACTTGCAATCAAGGAACTGTTAATTCTTTCCATTTGTTTTAGTGGGTGACAGGGCTGTCTCTTGTTCTGTATTTGTACAGCACCTTGCACGGTGAGATGACAGCTACAATTTGTAATGTTATGTCGAGGTATTGTAATAATAAAATACTATAAATATTGAAATAAAGCAGGAAAGGGAGGAGATGTTATTTTCTAGCAGAAAGACAACCCATTGCTCTATTGTATACTTAGCAGGGTCCTCAACAAGAGCTGTGATTGCAAGGAACCCCTTGACAATGTCACTGGTTTTATCTTCATGATGAAAGAAAATAAAACATTTTCCTAAGTGTGCATCAACACCATCTACAGTTAAAAGGAGAACAATTTTTGATTTCTTTATGGAGGATGAAGAACTGCCTTAAGCCAGCTGATAGGTAATGCCAGAAGAGCTGCTGACTTTGTCTTCACAATATCCTGATTACCAGGCTGTAGGCTGTGACATCATTTTTTCAAAATGCTTTGTGATGTCCAAAAAAGCTCAGACCAGGTACAAGAACTCTATGGTTTCAGTTCATCAGAGTGGGATTCTTTGGGAAGCAGGGAATGTAAGTGCATAGCTTAGCCTGCAATTGCATCTCTCTGATTAACCTTGTACAGTTTTCAGAGAGGTCTCTCCAGTTTCCCAGTGTTCTCTTCCAGTTCAATGTTCTGCATTCAAACTCATTTGATTCTCATAGTTTTAAGTTTTTTAAGTCTCTTCCTTTATCAACCAGCCAAGCAACTTTTTCATCTTTTCTGATTTGAACTCCCCTTTCCGGCTCTTCACAGAGACTTGTACCACCCACCAAAGACTGTATATTTCTGGTTTACCTGTCTCTGAACTTACTGCAGTGTTTAATACTTATACCGAGCAAATTTTTAGCCCTCTCCCTCATTAATCTTTCAGGAGTATCAATTTAAGAGGAGCAATAGCTATAGTTTATATTTAAAATTAATAGTAGGAGGGTGTAGATAGGTGAGGGTTGGTCTCTTCTCCCAGAGAACAAGTGACAGGACAAGAGGAAATGGCCTCAAGTTGCACCCAGGGCAGTTGAGATGGGATGTGAGGAAGAATTTCTTTGCTGAAAGGGTTCTGAGGCATTGGAAGGGGTTGCCCAGGGCAGTGGTGGAGTCCCCATCCCTGGAGGGATTGAAGAGTCATGTAGGCATAGTGCTGAGGGACATGGGTTAGTCATAGGGGACTGGTCAGTGTTGGGTTAATGATTGGACTCCATGATCTTAAAGGGCTTTTCCAATCAAGGCAATTCTGGGATTCTTTGACTCTGTAAAGAGAAGATACAATTTTGCCAACGCGCTGTAAATGAAATAACTAGATACCATTTTAATGCATTTGACTTGGAGATTTTTTCCTGATCCTTAAGGTACTTCTCTGCAGTTCCTCTGTCATGTCTGTAGCCTCATTTTATTTTGAAAGGTGCTCCATTTTTTCTCTGTACCCAGACATTGGTCTTTCATCACACTACACACAGTGTCTACGTACTCACTTTTCTCCAAGATTTTCATAACTGTGTTCTAGATATAAATATTGTCAAAATGTTGGTTTTTTTAAGCTCTTATTCACTTACACAGCTTATTTCTGTTGAAGGCTTTTGCAGAAAACAGGTTGCTTGGGCATGTTTAGAACTTTCTAGAAATGTTTTTATTAGTTTTGATGGACTTAAAAGTGTTTGTGTAGTGTAAATGACTTCTGAATTTTCATCCTGGTACTCTTTTTGCTGGAAGCTCTCTGAATGTCTGTCTGTCATCATGAAGTTCTCTGCTCTGTTGCTATCTCTTTTCACTTTGATGATTGTGAGAGGTCTCTGGTGAAACCAGGTTGCCTGTACTGCTTTTTTGCATATTTGTTTTTGGGAAGTCATGAGGGAAATCGTGATCCCAATCATATTTATGTATATAATATAACTGTCAGATTAGTTTAATAAAAGTTAGATATGAAAGAGAAGCTTTCAGAATACAAATACAGCAATCTGTCCCTTTTTTGTGTGTGTTCTAGCTTCCAATTCTCAGGTATTAAGACATGTACAGTTTTCTTCCAGGCACTATGTTGGTGTTCAAATTGACAAAGAGTGAGAATTGTCATATTTCAGAAATCTAAACTTGCATTCAGACATCTCCTCAGAGTTGTAATCTCTTACTGAAATCACTCTAGAGAGGAAAGGATAAAACAACATTTTTTTGTTATTCTAGAGGAAAAGAATAGATATTAGAATATCTTCCTTTTTATATTCCAGATTATTTAATATTTTTCAACTCCTTCCATTGAGCTTGCTATAAATAGATGTTCCTAGGCATTATATTTTACTCCATTTATCCCTTTTCAAAGTTTTTCTCAATGCATGGCATATTCTTCCCATTTCTATTATTCTTTGCCTTTCATTAAGCCCATTTATTTAAAAAAAATTCTGTTGCATAACTGTAATACAGAGTTTTGCAGCTAAAAGCTGTAAACTTTTAAGCCAAAAGTCTGTCACATTTTCTGCTAAATTGACATTTAAAATATCTCCTTTATAGATTGAAGCTGGATTTCAGTACTGAGTTCA
>NW_010336865.1:352-22549 GCF_000700745.2 Antrostomus carolinensis | reverse complement strand
TCCAACCCAAACCAGTCTGTGATTCTATAAAGCTGAGCCCTACAAACACAGTGAAACCCAGCAACACCCAGTATCACATTCTCAGCACTCTGTAGAAACTCTTTTTTTTTGAAGCTCAAATAGATGGAGCTTGTTTTGTAGAAAGAATTTGGAACAAAATATAGTGTGCCTTTCCTTTTTGTCCCCTCAACCCTCAGCTAGTAAATCTTGATCTAAGATAATGAAAAGTATATAGTTAGAAAATTAGCTAAAAAGCTATTCTTTTGGGATACCAATAGATAGGTTTTGACACTTTGTTTGTGACCTAGTTTCTTAATGCAGCATGACTTCTGAGATTCTGCCATCTGTGCATGTGCACCTGACAAGTCTCAGAGAGGGTAAAACAATCCCTCAAAGAGATTGCAGCTTTTAATAGTTCTACCCAAAATATTGCCTCGGGCTTGCATGTATCCTCCATTGCTTCATCAGCAAAGGAGAAACATGGTTTTCTTTTAGAGGTGATCAATAGGTGTGCAGCTCTAGACTGCTCCCTCTCGAAGTTGCAGATGGGTGGAAAGCACGTGGTTGAAAAGTTGAGGATACTGTAATGGAAAGTACTGGCGATGTGGTGGGGAGATGAGGCTGTTAAAGATGGAAAAAAAAATAGGCTGGGAAATTTCAAGAGGGCAGCAGCGCGGGCAGCCAAGAAGGCTGGTAGCATCCTGGCTTGTCTCAGAATTAGTACGTCCTGCAGGACTAGCCAAGAGATTGTCTCCCTGTACTTGGCACTGGTGAGGCCGCACCTCAGATACTGTGGTCACTTTTGGGTCCCTCACTACAACAAAGACTTTGATGTGCGGGAACATGTCCAAAGGAGGGCAATGAAGCTGGTGAAGAGTCTAGATAACAAGTTCTCTGAGGAGTGACTGAGGGAATTGGGGTTGTTTAGTCCAGAGAAAAGGAGGCTGAGGGGAGACCTTATCACTCGCTACAGCTACCTGAAAGGAGGTTGTAGCAAGGTGAGGATCAGTCTCTTCTCCCAGGTAACAAGCGACAGGACAAGAGGAAATGGCCTCAAGTTGTCCCAGAGGAGGTTTAGATTGGATATGAGGAATTAATTCTTTACCAAAAGGGTAGTCAAGCGTTGAAAGGGGCTGTCCAGGAAAGTGGTGGCATCACCATCCCTGGACATATTTAAAAGACATGTAGACATGGCACTTAGGGACATGGTTTAGACATGGTGGTATTGGGTTGACAGTTGCACCTGATTATCTTAGAGGTCTTCTCCAGCCTTAATGATTCTAAGATTCTGTGATTCTTTATGGGTATCTATAAAGGGAGTGGTGTGGTTTACACATAGACAATGGAGAGGTTCTTGATACAGGCAGTGGAGATAAAAATGTAGTTCATCTGACCAAACTGAATCTCCAGTGACTGTAATGCAGCCCACTCAACTAGTTTAAATGAATCAGCAGCAGCTGTAGGCTGGGCAGAAAGCCATAGGATGTCTCTTGTGTCACTAAGTTGCTGTGTCGAGGCAGCTGAAACAAACCTTAGTCAAACTGCATACTGGGGTACTGTGTCCAGTTCTAGGGCTGCCAACATCAGAAGGACATGGAGCTGTTAGAACAAGTCCAGAGGAGGCCACCAGGATGATGCGAGGGCTGGAGCAGCTCTGCTGTGAGGACAGGCTGAGAGAGTTGGGGCTGTTCAGCCTGGAGAAGAGAAGGCTCCCGGGAGACGTTCTAGTGGCCTCCCAGTACCTGAAGGGGCTCCAGGAAGGGTGGGGAGGGACTTTGGCCAAGGGCAGGGAGTGACAGGACGAGGGGTGATGGCTTGAAACTGGAAGAGGGGGGATTGGGGTGAGATGAGATGTGAGGAAGAAATTCTTTGGTGTGAGGGTGGGGAGACACTGGCCCAGGTTGCCCAGAGAAGCTGTGGCTGCTCCTCCCTGGAAGTGTTGAAGGCCAGGCTGGATGAGGCTTTGAGCAACCTGGTCTAGTGGAAGGTGTCCCTGCTGCTGGCAGGGGGGTTGGAACTGGATGATCTTTAAGGTCCCTTCCAACCCAAACCAGTCTGTGATTCTATGGAACTGAATTCCTCCCCAGGACAGCTCTCACAGAATGACTCATTCAGAAATGGTTAGGCAATAATTAATCCTTACCTCTATTTCTAAGTGAACACAGGTTGCAAGACCCTCTCTGGCAATTGATTCTACAGTGTCTCTTCCAAGTCCATAGTGATAGCCACTGTATTTATAGGTTGCTATAAACTTCCCCTGAAATTCAAAACAGCAAGTGTAATGACAAAGGAAATATTTTCAGGGAAACAACTTAAAGAATGTAATCACTCTGGACTTTCTTGCTCTCTCTCCCTACAAAGTTTCTCCCTGCCTAAATCATCAAGGATAATGAGGCCAATGGGAGCACAAAATTTGCAGAGAAAGGCACATAGTCAGTCCTGCAGGGTATGGGCTTGTACATTGTTCATGGATAATAAAACATCAGTGTCTTGAAAACAAAACTGCTGACAGGTTACAGCTTTCATTGCTTATTCATTTACACTGTAAAGAAAACAAGATCTAAAGCAAGGGGCATCCTTCTTTTGACATTACAACAAACCATATGGCCGTGCCATATAAAATAGAAGATGCCAAAGAAAAGAGTGGAGAGAAACAAATCTGCAAGGAGAATGTATAATTGGCCAAGAAATTTCAAAGATAAAACCTGACAACTGAAACTTTGGTTCCTAGAATCGTGTCTACAGAGATGGAAGCAGATTATATTATTTAAAAATTAAACTACTTGATTACTGAGAGTTATTTTTAAGGACCAGATCGGTTGCTTAAGACTGTGTTGGCTCCCCCATTTGTATATGTACAAATAATGGGCTCTGTTGTGGCTTTTCAAGCCAAAGTTTTATTGCAGGCAGCAAAAGGCATCAGAAACAGTAGCTGGAGGCATGTTGCCTTCAGAGGGAAACACAATGCCTTTAGGGTGAATTTGTTAAACTTTAAAAGACTGCATTCCCTGCAGGGTTGCTGGAAGATTTCAGTAGAGAGAAAAAAAAAAAAGAAGAAAAAAAAAAAAGAAAAGGCAGCTATTTCAGGAGATTTTCTTTCCTGCACACACACTAGATATTTGCATATGGAAATAAATTTATTTCTACATTATATTACTGTTTAAAGATTCCTACTGGCCATTATGCCCCTTTAATGGTTTCTATACATGCAATACAGAAGAAAAGACAAACATAAATATACACAGAATTTGTGGTTTCTGTCTATGAACTTAAGCCACGTAACTGTGAGTGAATAAGCATCCACACACTGACACAAACTCAATAAATAAATAAATAAAACCCAAAACAACCCAGACCTGGACAGAAAAGTTGAGTTCATTCTGGGTGTAGGAAATAGGTCTACTAAGATACTAGTCAGGTACTTACTGTTTTCACCATTTTGTCAAATGCTTCTTGAGAAACGAAATAGTAATCAAGTCTGTTTTCTTCACCAAAGTAAGCTGCCCTGGTAGTGTGACAGGGACTGGAAGATATATGGTATAATAAAGAAATAATCTGTTTTCAATCATGGAAGGAGCTATGGAATAGGAGGGTGGTTAGGGGGGTGGGGAGGGAGAATACAACAAATCATTTTATTTTTAAGAAGAGAAGAAATATGAGAAATATAAAGAGGTGCAAATCATACCACTAATGCCGCATATTTGAAAGATTAACCCATAAATACAAAAAAAAAAAAGGAAAAAGTTTAAATGTAACATTACATTTTGGCTATAAATTTCCCCCCAACCCAGGATAGCCTGAACTGAAGCTGTCACAGCACCCTGTAATAGAGAAATGATGAAATGATTTTTTTTCCAGTTATGGCAGCTTGTGGATGATATAAAGTAGAATCCTAAATGTGGAAAAGGAGACTAGGAGTTAGGCTGAACTGTGAGGTTAAGAAAGAAAGACCAATCTTTAAATACACCCCTAAATAGTAAGGGGAGAAACAATCCTGAAACTAGGGAGATAAGTGGGATACAAGGCAGGAAAAGTAATTGCTTGCCACCACATAAGGACAAGAGGATAAACCTCAGATACGTGACCTTACTACCAGGATGAAACATTAAAAAACCCCCCAAAGAAAAATCCAAATAAAACCAAAAAACCCCAGGTAAATCAATGCATGTAGCAATTTTAAACTAAAACATGCAGTGGCTTTGTTCTCTCTTAGAAAATTATATTTTGCTACTTGTTTCTGCTTTGGTTTTGTTTTTAATTTGTTTACATTGTAGGATAACAGGAACAAAAGTGTAATGTGGAGCTTTGGCATCGATTCATACCAACAACAGTTTAACTCTTTGAATTCTGTTGCATTGTCCTGGAAAATATGACAAAAAAATGATACCACCTACCAGGCCATTTCTGATCATTTATTTAAGGTAGCTGAGTTATAAACCATTAAGAAGTTCAGTCTATAATGCAGAGCTTGACAAATCTTAACTATCATGGCATTAAGAGGGTGCTACTTTTTTTTATCAGCAAGCTGTGGCAAATGAGAACAGTGTGCTACACATGGACTCTGTAAAATTTCACTTCAAAGGTCTGATTTTCTTTAAGATATTATGAACACATCCAGCTTTAAAGGTCATTCCTGAGCACTAGCCAGATGGTTTGAGGGTCCAATTTCTCTATTTTTTTTTTTTTTTTGAAACACTTTTAAACATTACAACCCTTTTTAATTGCAAGGCCATGTTTACATTCAAACTGCCAGGGTATCTTGCATGAAATACATTTTTAATGAGTGGAATGTTTGAAATTTAAAAGTGTAAGCCATAAAATTGCTTAAATCTCCACTGTATAATTAAAATACAACTTTGCTTTATGGTTGCAATTTTCTGCTCTGTTAAGATTCTGTCTCTCTCCCCCTTTATTTTTTTTCCTCCTCATGAATAAAACTTTTAGGAAATAAAATACACAGTAGAAAAACAATGCTCTTAAAAAAACCACAGAGTGCTCAGAAAATTTCAATTGGCATTTGATTAGTTTGTAATTTCCAATCTAGTCTTTCAAAACATAGTATTTGCTTTAAAGAAAGGCAAAAGTGCATTTTTCCAGTCACATAATCTTTACACATCTTTTCTTAAAAATGTCTTTTCAACTTGCCAGTTTAATGATCTAATCCAGCAAGTGGCTATAATCTGAGCAGACAGAAATACATATAAGGCTCCTTCACAGTGTTATGTTAGAGAAGAAGGTTACTACCAGATATCACATCGACATGCAGAGCATGGTTCTGTGATGCTGAGAACTCTGAGGAATCATTCTCATATATGCACGTGCCCATGGTCCCTTTCTTACAACTTACCTCTCCAGAACTGTGGTGGTTTCACTGGGCTAGCACTGGGCTAGCAGCTGACACGGCCATTCACCCATTTCCCCCCCAACCCCAGGGAATAGGGGAGATGATTGGGGGGAAAGGATAACAAGGCTTGGAGGGTGAGATAAGAACAATTTAATAATAGAAATAATCAAAAAACTTAAAATAATACTAATATTAAAATAGTAATGATAATGATAACAGTAATAAAATATGCCAACGAGTGATACACAGTGCAACTGCTCACCACCCACCGACCAAGCCTGGCCCCATCCCAGAGGAGCCACAATCCTGAACCAAAACCGCAATCCCAGGAAAACAAGAGCCCAAGCGACAGCAAAAGCCAAGAGAGGAAGAGCCCCTCAGTAATAGACTGGGCATGACGTGATATGAGATGGAATATCCCACTGTCATATCCAAATGCCAATTTAGCTTATTATTTTAAATATTCCTCACCCACTTAGATCTTGTGCTTCTACACTAACAAAACACAAAGTCCTTCACTTCCAGAAACAAAAATGCAAACACTGGGATGTTCTCAGTGTTTCTCTCACAACAAATCCCATTATGAAAGCAAAACACAGCCAGCGCTATTCTAGCTACTAAAAAGAAACCCAGCTCTGTTCCAGCTAAAAACCAGGACAAGTACCCAAGAGTACACAAATACAGACCCAGGTCCTATTGTGGCAAATGCTATACATGTGAAACTATGGACAAAGTCTGGTTAAAAATGAATGGATAAATTCCTGTAATAATAATAAAAAAGAGAAAATAGAGGAGAGATAATATAACAAGAATACAGACCAGTGCTGAATAGCATGTGCTGTAGGACTTATGAAAGGTAGGTGCTGTAAATCACAGAATCACAGAATGGTGGGGGTTGGAAGGGACCTCAGGAGATCATCCAGTCCAACCCCCCTGCCAAAGCAGGTGCCATACACCAGGTTGCACAGGAAAGTGTCCAGGTGGGTTTGGAACATCTCCAGAGATGGAGACTCCACACCCTCTCTGGGCAGCCTGTCCCAGGGCTCCAACACCCTTACAGGAAAGAAGTTTCTCCTTAAGTTTGTCTGGAACTTACAGAAAAAAAAGGAATGGTTGGACGAGAGAACCAGCTTGCAACAACACATTTTAGGCAACAGATAGTGGTGATCTAACTTATTCAGACTTCTTATCTACTGTGCACTAAAAAGAGGTAGATACCTCAGAGAAGTGATTCACAAAAGCTGAATGTCCCTTGGAAAGAGATAGTTTCTCTCCACTAAACACACAGGGAGCCCAAGGATCATAATTCAAACCTTTCAGATAGGGAGGATTAGTCCTCCCAGCAGGTGGGAAAGGCTGAAAGGTGCTATTTGCTTTGAGAACACTACTCACAGGATAATAAACTGGTCCAGCAATTGCACTCGCTTCCTTTCCTAGCTTCTGGATGCTGTCTGCACGTGCATGCTAATGTGTTCATATGCAGGTACATGACAAAAATTAAGAGAAATGCATATATATCTAACCAGATGCTTAGGTTGAGGGGTATTAGTGAGCATAGCTAGAACAGATCAATAAAAAGAGCAGTAAATGACACATTTTTGTTTGTTTGTTTGCTGTTCACCTTTGAAAAGAACATGATAATTTAAATAGCTTTTCTTTTAAGGAAGTATTTGATGACTTCAGGCAATCAAGCCCTGGGAAGAGATAAAATGCATAGCAATGAACATTTACTGGTTGTCTTTAGACACTTTAGACAACCACTAAATGTGAGGGGTTTGGTTTTTTTTTTAAAAAAAAGAAGTTAAAAGCTAAAGACAACCACTAAATGTGATGGTTGGGTTTTTTTTTTAAAAAAAGAAGTTAAAAGCTAAAGACAACAACTAAATGTGAGGGGGTTTTTTTTAAAAAAAAGAAAGAAAAAAGAAAAACAAACCAGCAGCAATTCTAGCCTTGATCACTTGGTGTGTTCTTATGGAGCAAACTTACCTGTATCTGAAGAAATTGTTGAACTGTCTGCAGATCTTATGAGTAAGCTCTCTCTTACCACAGGCTAAAGGGCCAACTAATACCAGCATGGGGTAGGGAGCATCAAGACTAGGTAAAGTGCTACAAGAAAGGAAAAGAAGGAACCATTTCATTACCTACAAATGAAGTCTTCAGCAACTTTGTAGGTTCTGCAGAGACTTTATCATCACTTCAACCAGTCTCATCTGCCTATCACACTATTCACGCTGTTCACAGCGTAGACAAAAATCAGGAGAAGCATGTGCTCAGTTTGATACACTCTAAACATAAAAATAGCACAAAATACTGCATTAAAGACCCCTGGGTCTCTTTTGCAAGAGGAATAATGTTATGTCTACTATAATATACTACAATACTATAATATTTTTCAGATTTATAGCCTTTTCTAAAGCTCCCTCTGCAGTTATGGTGTTGCTGGGATTTGTTTAAGAGTTTTCCAAGTTTATCACAGAGATGGTAATATTTTAATGATGAGGATAATAAGCCTAGCATGAACCTGGACTCAATCCTACAAACCTTTACACACTCCTGCATGCAATCGTGCTGACCTCCATGGCCTTGTCAGATGAAGGCAGAAACTGGTAAAGAACTCTTCAATTCAACACAATGAATAACACCAAGATCCTTAAACTCCACTGAACACACAGAACACGACAATAAAAGAACCCAAAGTGCTGCAAAAATACAAAGCCCTCCATTTTCTCCATGCTGAGCAGATAGTTAGATCCTCAGATTTCCACTTTCAGCTGTAAATACTAGACTGAATAGTATTTCCACACTTTTGAGTGTCCAGCAATTTATTAAGACAGCTAAAAATGGAATGCAATTTTGAACTCTCATTTTTAGATCTCAGCTAGATCTCAAGATTATGCCAATTGATAATAGCACAGAAATTTTTGAAATAATTTCAAACCCACCTATTTTTAACCCTATTTTTTTTTAGCTCTATTTTCTACCGAATTAGATGTATATAAAGGGACTTAATGCTTCAGAAGCACCAAGATAACAACACAAATTCTCCTATAGAGTACTATTCTCACAGAAGAAATAACAGATACACCTAATAAATTAAGAGACTGGTTTGAGTCTGTACATATGTGCTGTTACTAAACTGTGAAACAAACCAGATCCTGGTTCAGTGTTCCATCCAGTAGACTATTTTAAAGCAAGACAGTAGAAGAACCCTTGGGAGATTTAAAGGTTTCTTTTACTTACTGTGTTGATTAGTGACATTTACAAAACATTAGACAACATTAGCACAATAAGCTCATTAGCACAATTCGTTAAAGATACTGGAGAAAGTAAAAAATACATTTTAAAAAGCCTTATCTGAATCTGTTGGTTGTGACATTCTGTTCCATTCACAGAATCACAGTGGTTGGAAAAGATCTTTAAGATCATTGAGTCCAACCATAAACCCAACACTGCCATTTCCACCTCTAAACCATGTCCCTCAGCACCTCGTCTACCCACCTGTTAAATCCCACCAGGGAAGGTGACTCCACCACCTCCCTGAGCAGCCTGTTCCAGTGCTTGACAACCCTTTCTGTGAAGAAGTTTTTCCTCAGATCCAATCTGAACCTCCCCTGGTGCAACTTGGGGCCATTTCCTCTCATTCTATCACTTGTTATCACACCCCCAGGCCCTTCTCTGCCCAGCAGCTCTCCAGCCACTCCTCCCCAAGCCTGAAGTGTTGGGTGGGGTTGTTGTAACCCAAGTGCAGGACCTGGCACTTGGCTTTGTTGAACTTCATGCCATTGGCCTCAGCCCATGGATCCAGCCTGTACAGATCCCTCTGCAGAGCTTTCCTATCCTCAAGCAGATCAACACTCCCACCCAGCTTGATGTCGTCTGCAAACTGAGGGTGCACTCAATACCCTCATCCAGATGATGGATAAAGATATTAAACAGAACTGGCCCCAACACTGATCCTTGGGGAACACCGCTAGCGACCAGCCGCCAACTTGATTTAACTCCATTCACCACAACTTTCTGGGCCCAGCCAGAGATATCAAGAAATCAGAGAATATATCAGAGAGATATTAGAGAAATATCTTCCTTCTCTCTTGATTACTTGAGCTGTTCAGAGTGTCTTTCCCTTTTCTGACATTTGTGGTAAGGAAAAGACCAGTTTAAGACAACATGGGGAAGGACTTTTCATAAGGGCAGTTAATGACAAAACAAGGGGAAATGGGTTTAAGCTGAAAGAGGGGAGGTTTAGATGAGATATTAGGAAGAAGTTCTTCACTGTGAGGGTGGTCAGACACTGGAACAGGTTGCCCAAGGAAGTTGTAGATGCCCCCTCCCTGGAAGTGTTGAAGGCCAGGTTGGATGAGGCATTGAGCAACCTGGTCTAGTGGAAGGTGTCCCTGCTGCTGGCAGGGGGGGTGGGACTGGATGATCTTTCAGGCCCTTTCCAACCCAAACCATTCTATGATTCTATGAACATGATCCCAGGAGGTATTAGTGACAGTTGTGGATTATTATAAATGAACCATTTCAAAGATGGGAATTCCATAAAACATGCTTTTGACTAGGGTTCAAAATTTATCGAGATGTAGCAGAAATGTTCTTAATTCTTGCTCAAAGCCATGCCCTTCATGAATAATGATGTCAAGGTAGGTCTGTGAAGACAGAGCCCTTATCTTCAACATAGTTTTAATACATTACTTCATGCACAAAACCTGTTACACGCTTGCAAACTGCAGAATTCCTCTCTAATCCTTTTTTTCACAAAGGAGTGTATATCATTACTTGATCTGATTATGCTTTGGAATTCAAATTCCCTTAAATAAATTTCTATTGCTCAAATTCCTCACATCATCAAATTCTCTGGATTTATTATTTCATGAGAAGAAAATGAAGAACATTTCCATAATCATAGAATCAGAGAATGGTTTAGGATTGGAAGGGACCTTAAAGCTCATCCAGTTCCAACCCCCCTGCCATCAGCAGGGACACCTTCCACTAGACCAGGTTGCTCAAAGCCTCATCCAACCTTGCCTTGAACACTTTCAGGGAGGAACAGCCACAGCTTCCCTGGGCAACCTGTTCCAGTGTCTGACCACCCTCACACCAAAGAATTTCTTCCTAATATCTAATCTAAACCTCCCCTCTTTCAGCTTAAACCCATTTCCCCTTGTTTTGTCATTAACTGCCCCTATGAAAAGTCCTTCCCCAGCTTTCTTGTCTTTCATTCCATCACCACTTATTGGTTCTTAGAAGATAAACTAAAAGTTTTGGTCTTCCTACAATTTCTAAGCAGTATCTTGTAAAGAGTTCTTGGCTCATTTAACGTGCATCTTTCAACTTCCTTTGTCTTTTTCTCTGCCTTGCACTGCTGTGCAAGATTAATAGATTTCAAGGCCAGAAGGGACTACTGTGATCATCTACTCAGACTCCCCTACTCAGCAACATACTGGAAACAGGATTTCCCCGAGTTAGTTCTTGTTTCACACCTGATTCCTGGGGTCCCATTAGAGCATATTTTAATTAAAAAACATTCCAGTTGTGGAGAATTCTTGGTACTCTTGGTAAATTGTTCCAATGGTTAATTACCTTCATTGTTAAAAATAATCATGCTCTATTTCTTCTCTGAATGAATTTATCTTCAATAGCCAGATACCAAATCTCATCAGGTACTTGCCCAACAGACTGAAGAGCCCTCTGTTATTAAATTTCTGCTCCCCGTGTAGCACTTATAACTGCGATCAGGCTACCTTTTTAAATGTCACACGCATTTATAGTAGGGGAAAAATACACATATTATTGTTCAGTGGTGTGTTACCATGTAATTACAGATAGAATCACAAAGCACACAGAGAGAATGGCACAGGAAACTTAATGCTAATGTTTCCTGACTGCAAAGTATACAAAAATGTAACTTTTTGCTTTGTTTTCCTTTTTTTCAAAGAGAGATATTACTATAACAGAATTAATTATAATTTCATCTAAAGATATAGATGCAAATGAACTATACCAATCTAGTTCCAATAAACATTTTATAGTGTAGGGGACTGTAACACATCATCATTAGGAAGATTTCATTAATGACTTCGTTGTGTGCTTTCCAGCTGAGCACGGGCAAACATTCAAAGCATCATTAACAATTTTGGTCAGTACCATAAAATGCTGCTCTGCATGTTGATATGTTTGTGTGTACAATACCTCTGACAGGAGACAGAGTTGTTTCTTTTCAGCAATGAGGATACACATACACAATCCACTAAACAAATATTTAAATAGAGCCTGTGTCTGCATTGGGAGAAATCCATGCCTTTAAGTAAAACTATTGTGCTTTTATTTATTTATTCTTAAGAAATCTCCAACCCTGCAACACAGTAAATAAATCTTCAGGGGTTTTATTTAATAGGCTGTTAAGAATTCTCAGAGCTATCATCACCACTGGGAAAGGTTCCTGTCTTTCATCGACAATCACAGAAAACATAAGACTTGCAAAAAAGATATTCTAAAAATATAAATTTCTGAGTTACTAAATCATGGGTTTTAAATCAGGTTACTCAGTTATGAATCAAGATGTCCAAAATGGTGTTAAAATAGGGAGGGTGTGGGGCACAAAAATTGATCTAGTGCCCACTGTAGCAAATATAATAATAAACCATATATATTTGATAGGATCTTCCACCAGAGCGTATCAAAGCATTTTCCAAGCATTCATCAAGCAAGTATTGTAACACATCTGCAGAGCAGCAAAGTATGGCCATTTCCATTTTCTAGATGAGAAGTGAGACTAAGAGAAGTCACCTGGCACGCAGTCAGCATCATCTCCTCTCAAAAAGCAGAAAGAGCTGGACTTCCCTAGGTACAAACTTGAAAATTTCACCCTATGAATAGAAAACGTGCCCCAAAACCATAAAATAAAGCCATTTTGCTCACAATGGGATGCCAAAAGTGTGAAGAGAAGGTGTAAGTAGAATATGAAGAAGATATGTTTTACAGCTCTCTTCTGCCTCTAGAGATTTTCAAATTGCCTTTCGGCACTGATAGAAATTTTGCATCTTTCATTTATGGTGCAAATGGCCATCTGTCTCAACATATTGTTTAAAAGAAATGGAGCTGTGGACAATCTGTCTCAGACTTTAGAGGTGAATGATTAACTTCATTTCATAATCCATTTCAACCAAGTAAGATCTGCCTAATTTCCAGACTGCTACCAGAATATTAGGGAACTTCTCTTCTTCGCTAGATTAATTTAAAGGTGGGAGAGGGATAGAAAAATGTCCCTCTAAATATGACAACAGATTCTGCTTTACTTGAGTGCCACCCTCAGGAGCTGATGTGAAGTGGAGGTATCCTTACCTGTCAAAGATTCTCTGGGGCTGCAGCATGCTGTACATAACGTGAGTCATATGATCTTTAGCAGCAACAACTTCTGGAGGAGGATCGTATTTATTCACAGCAGCAACCTGTTGCCACAGTTTCGAGGCAAAAGAAAGAAGAGGAGTGATGTAATTGTTTCCAGTTGAAATATGCTTCGCAGATCACTATGAATAATGACAGGTTCATATTTGTGAGGGTCAGTCTTTGTATTTGGGTAGTCTCTGAACACTCTCCACTACATAAATCTTTTCAGGGGATTTAAGCACAATTTGATAGAAGGATGGAAGGCAGCCAGATGTAGCTCACTCTCTTTAATATATTCAACCTTTTACTGGAAAGAAAACAGGATGCCACATAAGATGCAAAATAATTTTGCTTAGGTTTTAATTATCCATTAATTTGCATCCTCTCAGTGCTGGTGGAAGATGCCAAACTAAAATCCTTAGGGACTGAAGCCATTCATTTATTCCTCAGAAGAGGAACAGAATGGGCATTAACAAAGTCAGCAAACTGCAATTTTCTCCTGACAATGCATTTCTGTCTTTCCTGAGAGGAACAGCACTCAAACTCCAAGGATTCTCTCCATCCAATCTTTTCAAAGCTCTGCTGAGGGTATTGACCATTAAGGAGTTGAATATTTTTTGGTATTATCAATGCTACCCACTGAGAAAGAGGTTAAGAGCTACTGAGTCATTTAATGTAAACCAGAAAATATCAACTACCTGACACTGCTGCAAAATACTGCTGTGAGCTCCAACGAAGGTATTAGCAACTCGCATGGAGCAACAGGAGTGGATCTTTAAAGTTAAACATTAATTACTTGGAACCCAATGTCCACAGTATTTTAGGGGAGTTGGGGAAGGAAGCCCATTTCATTTTAGTTCTAGTTTGGTCCTTTAGTCTGAATTAGTGGCTAAGAGCATGTTAAGTGCATCCTGGTGCACATCATCTGGTTAAGGTTAGTCCAAAAGAGGTTTAGTTCATATGCTGCAGGACTGTTCTGCAATGAGAATCAAGCATGGCAAGTTGGGCAACTGGAAGTTTTGCTTCAAAACCACAGTTCTGATCCGAACTACAACATTTCTGTACATCCATTTTGTGTGTTAGTGAGACAGAATTGTTGCTGCCTCCAAATTCAGTTTGACAAGAGAGTTTATGAGGCTAAAGTAGATGTCCTAAAATAACCTGAGGATAGGATTTTCTGAAATAACTTTAATAATCCAAAAGTTAAGTGCTAGTCTAAACCAGTCACCCAGGCCTACTTTTTCAGTCCATAGAGAAGGAAAAATTTCTTTAATATATTCCAGTTATTATTGGAAGGAAAACAGATTGCCACATAAGACAAAAAGTCAGATCAACATCTTAGGTAGGTGAGGTGAATTAAACTCTAGTACTATTCACAGAATCCTAGAATTGCCTCAATTGGAAAAGACCTTTAAGATCATTGAGTCCAATCATGAACCCAACACTGACAAGTCCCCTATGACTAACCCATGTCCCTCAGCACTGTGTCTACACGACTCTTCAATCCCTCCAGGGATGGGGACTCCACCACTGCCCTGGGCAACCCCTTCCAATGCCTCAGAACCCTTGCAGCAAAGAAATTCTTCCTCACATCCAAATTCCTTCCCTGTGTTCATGATAGATAGAGCCATTAAATAAGTCATTAAATAAGAGTCATTAAATAAAAACTCAAATATTTACGTGGCTAAAGTTAGGAGTGACAAATTTCTTGTGAGGATCATTTTTAAAGGATAATTCCCTGAAGTCCAACCCCAATTGGCAGCTGTTAATCCCAACAGTTCTACCATGGCTTGGGCCCAAACACTACACACAGGAACCAAATTACAGTAAAAGTGGTTTCTATTACAACAGAAAGTTACTGTAAGCAGTCTGAGCAGGTTTTTTGGGGGGAGAAGATTTTACAGTGAAAGCTCTGTGGAGTAGAATGGGAAACAAGCATCATTATAACTTTCCAAGTTTACCACTTCAGAGTATTTCATTAATGTAGTTGCCTGTTTACATTTACTAGAATAAAGCTTTTAGATGAGCTTTGCATTTTTGCATACCACAACTGCTCCAGAAATTCTGTAGATATATATATCTGGATTTAAAAGTAAAAGTCTCTGAATTTGTAGCCTATTTTGGAAGCTGAAACACGGGAGATTTGTCACACTCAAATGACTACAAAGCTACATTTGCATGCACAGTTTTTTTATATTCTTTATTTAGAAAAAGTCCAGATTGATATGATGTTTACCCACCTTTTCTTTCACTGCAATCTTCTTCAGATCCAGTTCTGTTAGTTGCAGTAACATGAAAATCACCGAAAGCCAATAATCTGTTTGCTCCTGAAGGACAAAGTTTCCATTTTGACACACTTAACTTCATCAATCTAATACTTAATTACAACAGATTGAAATTAAATTGGCCTTAATGCATTGCAACATAAAAAACTTTTTACCCTGAAGGGTGTGAATACTCTGTACAATTTGACCCCTCATCACAAGCTTAGCTTCTGCAACAAAAGCTCATAGTTGTTCAAAAGTCTGCAATACATTGTTCAAAAGGTCAAGATGGGAATTTAAAAATCACCTCCACAGCCCCTAGAAGACCAAGAAAGACTGTTGAAGAGCCAAAAGCATTATCTATATTGAGATAAGGCCTCAGTACCTGAAGGGGACCCTCAGTACCTGAAGGGGCTACAAGAAAGCTGGAGAAGGACTTTTCATAAGGGCAGTTAATGACAAAACAAGGGGAAATGGGTTTAAGCTGAAAGAGGGGAGGTTTAGATGAGATATTAGGAAGAAATTCTTTGGTGTGAGGGTGCTCAGACACTGGAACAGGTTGCCCAAGGAAGTTGTGGATGCCCCCTCCCTGGAAGTGTTGAAGGCCAGGCTGGATGAGGCTTTGAGCAACCTGGTCTAGTGGAAGATGTCCCTGCTGCTGGCAGGGGGGTTGGAACTGGATGAGCTTTAAGGTCCCTTCCAACCCAAACCATTCTGTGATTCTATGATTACACAATAAGCTAATACTTAGTAGTACTGTGAGAACTTTAAAAGAGAATTTGCATTGCAAAATTGTCATCATATATATTTTTAAGTCTGAGACAATAAAAAATAATTAAAAATCAAATTAAAAACCTGACACTGACAAGTTCATGGAACTTCTTAGTTCTAAAACAAGTAAGGTCCTGTTAAAACAACTGAAATTCAGGCAGCTGTGTTAAGATGATTGTTGCATGTGTAAGTTGTGAAAACAGCAATTGGAAGGAATAGGATCACACTTAGGTTAGGGGAAGGACATCTAAACAGAAAAAGGCTTTCAGATTATGGAGGACCAGGGACAGCCTATTTCAGGTGTTTTTTCATGCTAATTTCATGGTGTGCCATGACAGACCATTCTCATGACAGCTAATAAGCCAATACAAAACCAGCAATTACAGAAAGGAAAGTTAAATACTTAACATCTTTCTCCTCTCTGATGTTAGAAATCAGTGTAAATTTCAAACATAATTTAGAAATCACAAAAGTCAGGATAGAATCATCTTTGATCACTCAGGACAAATTATAAACACAAAGTCAGAATTTCTGATATTTTGTAAATGTCATTGTTGTTGATAAAATGTATGTTTAATTCATTAATTGAGGGATATTATGGGAGCCATAAATGAGAACTGACTAGATCCTAAAGAAGAAAAGAAGATCCAGATTCCAGAGACACATGATTTTAAAAGGGTACTATTAAGTTCCTTCGAGCTTTTCCCAGGAACAGTCCAGTACAGACCTTCAAAACAAACAAGGGGATCTTTTCCCAAACAAAAATCATGGCATACTATAAGTGCATAAATGGATTCACAAATGGAATTAATAAAATCCATTGATTTATTACGTGGATATTAAACATTATGATTCATATACAGCTTTGGTTCAAAGTCTGCAGACAGAAGTGTGTAACCATGTCAAGGAAACCATCACTCATCATTTCTTGTACTTGTTCCCTGAAATGACCTGGCCACTCTCAGGGATAGAAACTGAAGCTAAATGGATTCTGGTGTGATCCAAAACAACAGCTCTAGTTTCTTGTATTTGGCTTCCCTTTTAGTTCTTTCTTACCTGTATAGGATTTTTTAGAAGATTTAAAACTCTGAGGAGAGGCAGATCTTCAAGATATTCAAGTTCACGCAGCTCAGCAATCTAATCAGTGACAGAAACAGAGCATAAATCAGCAGCAACAGAATCCATTATAACTATGGGAACAAAAAAAAAGTATTTTAATCCCTGCTCTTAAAATCTGGACATAAAAAAAAAAATCATTATACTCACAAAATGGGTATACATGTTAACTGCATTCAATGAGGCACTTCCAGTTACAAAAGGCAACTTGGATGTTAGCTGGAGAAGCAGTATAATACAGACAGCAATTTCAAACCACCTGTATTTTTCCAGTTCTTTCAAATGTCAAGCCCTAACACATTTAGCTTTTATGTGGCTGATGTGCTTAAGTGAGGCAATTCTGCAGTTATATTTGTGCTGCTTCAGTTGACTATAAAAAAAAAAATAAAATTCTGAGAATTTCTTTTCATTGGAGCTCAAGTTCATCCTACCTAACTTGCAGCACTTGACTGAAAAGCACCAGCATAGTTGTCCTTGGTTGTCTGTGTCCAAAGGGTGATGCATTCCACTTAAGGTCTCATCTCTTCACAAAGAAAATCTAGGTTGGCTGCACTCAGGCGCATCAGAGAAGCATTAGAAGTTACTAGGGATTAATCAGAGTTTGCATGCCCAAAGCAAAGTCACACTAGAGGCACTCGTGCTAGACCCTGAGTGAACAGTTATAAGGCTCCCAATTAAAACAAAATGGGTCAAATGGAATTCATGTCGCCTCATTTCAGCCATCTGTTAAGTTAGGCAAAGTCAGGTGCTTAACTTCACTTTATAATCAGTGGAAAGATGTAGTTCCAGAGGTCATCTGATCCGTGGTAGGCTGGGATGAATTGCCTTGTAAGGACACCTGGTTTTCCTCTACAACTGAGAAGACTGAACCTAGAAGACTTCAGATTCTATCCCTAACTTATCCTCAGCTTATGCAAAGTGCCTAAAAACATAAATCTCAACCACAGCCCATCCAATATTCATTTGGAGACAACAAGAAGACAATGATGGAACAGTTTTGACAAAGTTAAATGTCATATGGGTGGATTTCCTAAAGAAATCGTAAAATGCCAACTGTCAACATCTGAAAATCACTGAACATGTATACGAGAGACACGGTTGGCAGATAAACCTATCATGCCTATTTTTGAAAAATCAAGTATTTAGGATCATTCTGGATGGTAGTGAGCTGAAGTAATGCAGATCTTTCTGTGTTAATTAATTAAAATTATCTTTAAATTAGTCTTCAGAAGGAAATGTTCAAAAAAAAAAAAAAAAGGTGACTCATTAAACAGTTTCAATAACATCATTAAAAGAGGCAAATTTTGATGAGGTAAAATTAATAGCTTTTGTGTGCCATAAAGAACTGCGGAAACTATACGAGGCAATCGAAGTGGTGTTATTAATGTTAATAGCAACCATAGGAGCAGTTAGTTTCCTGTCTTGTGCAACTGATGTACCTTTAAATGTCAGCCTGAACACAGTGTGAAAAACCAGAATTCATAGTGTCTTAAATTAAATCCTGTAAATGTATCTTGCAGGTGGGGAAAAACGACAGAAAATGTTCAATTCCTGGTTTATATTGTTAATTCTTATTTTCTTAGAATTCTTTTTTTCACATGCAGATCTGTCTTTAATGTCAAAATCATTCATGAATTGACAGTCTTTTTCCATTAAGAATCCTGGGAGCTCAATATCAAAAGTATTATGTATATAAGGCTTGAATTTCAAAATTTAAATACAAATGAGTTGGATTGTATCATTGTACGTCCAGTGAAAATTGTGCTGCATAACAAAAGCCACTTTCATAATAGAGTACCAGCAGTTCTGCCTTACAGAAAGTTTCCAGCTGAGAGCTCAGAAGAAATCTGTGGTCATGAAATTGGGCTGAGAGATATTAGCAAACCCTCCTGAGGCCTGGCAGTAGAAAAGCTGTGATGTAAGTAAAGATCTTCACAAATAATCAAGCTGAAAAAGCAGCGTACTCATCCCTATCTTATCCACTCAAGGGAGCACTTCTAGTTCTTTATGTACGTGAGCACTAAATACTACAGCAGTGATACCTACGTAAAGATAAACCCATCTAGAGGTGTTAAATAAGGCCTGAGGAGCACACTATCAATCAACACGTGAAAGAGCATTGGAGTGAAATACTAAAGGAAAAAATGTCATCTTTTCTAGTAATCATTTCTTGTAGTGTTGTAAGATTTGTTGATTAAGCTTTAAAGGGATTGAATTTTAGGGGGGGAAGGGGAAGCATTCATAGAAAAAGCTGAGATCAATATTAAGTATGCAACCTGGTTATCCTCTAGGTTGATTATCTCTAGTAGATCATGTTCTTCCAAGCCTCGTAGACTCATTATTTTATTGCTAGATAAGTCCAGCTTCTGTAGAGTTTTCAAGCTGTCCAACCCAGTTATCTTCTCAATCTGGTTAGAGCTCTAAGAAGAAATGAAAACATATAAACTGTTGATAAATTTCTACAGATGGAAAACAACATTCCTGAGGAAGAAGAGAATTATAGAATCATAGAAAGGTTTGGATTGGAAGGGATCTTAAAGCTCATCCAGTTCCAACCCCCCTGCCAGCAGCAGGGACACCTTCCACTAGACCAGGTTGCTCAAAGCCTCATCCAGCCTGGCCTTCAACACTTCCAGTTCCATTATTGAGAACTCCACTTCCATTTATCCACTCCACTTCCATTATTGAGAATCCTATTACAAATAGGCCTTTATGCATTAGCTCCATCTTCATCTTGAGATGACACGTTCCAGTTTTCCATACTGCTCAAGGAAAAAAGAATCAATTGTCTTCTGATCAACTTCTCTTCAACTCACCTTGAACAGCAGCAGGAGACAAGAGTAATAAAAAGAGTTCTAGTGCTCTTTTAAATCTGAGACTGGTTAAAGGATACTCTCATCACAATCCAACTCAACATTTAGAACATAGATATGTACATAAAATTATAGAATATATATACATAAATACATAGAATTTCCCTCTGTAATCATGGCTATATTTACATTTATGATTACAGAATAAATAATCAAAATATTAATGTAGAACAATAGAGTACAGTCTTCTTTGGACTACAGGCAGTCTATAAAAATATCTCTAGGATACACAAGTTCATCATCATGCATCCTAAGTGAAGACAGACTTTATTTACTGTCTGTGACAGCATGCATAGAAATGTTAAAAAACCAAAAAACAAACAATAAACCCACCTTACTGTAATTTCCTCTAAGACTCTAACACAAGAAATGACCCCAGCTATCGAGAACCCATAACCAGTTATCATTGTTTCACATTCCTTCCAAACAAGGTACAAGAGAGAAGACCTACATTTCTCACTATACACCAGATGGCTTCATTTCTCAGGGCCTCACAAATTATATACTCGTTTCTGCTATGAACTCCAAACAGGTATCACATGCTAAGTTCTGTACTGATCTTTGTCCCAGTGGCCACACGTACCCAGATGGCCTCTCAACATGATTCTATATCACCTTGTAAGTTCTATTTTTCCATCAGCATCACCTTGTGCTGAAATCATCTTAGAAGCCTCATATTCTATTAATAAATATTTAGGAACTATTGAAATAAATAAACCATCTGACTTTTAATGTTAATCCAGTTGTCTGTCCTTGACATTTTTCCTGACTTTTAAATGTTTAATTAGGTTATTAATAGCGTGGAGGCTCTCTCTTCTCTTCCTGTTCTTGGTTAGACCTCTGTTTAATAGGATACAGCTTAGAGCTCTAGTTGCAAAATGCTATGCAAGAGGTGGAAGTAAAATTCTGTGAACAAAAGGGATTTGTGTAGGGATCCTTTTTGGCAAAGCATAAAATTTCTAAGAGTCCAGCTCATTAGAACTACACTTCTTTTGTTTGTTTGTTTTTTTTTTTTTGGGGGGGGGGGGGTTGCAAACATAAGGAGAATAAAGACTTTCTGGTACACTTAGGCAGTATTTACAGTTTTTGAAGCCTTTCTTCCAAACTTCAGACCTTACTAATCTTTCAAACTAAAAAAGTCCAGGGAAAATGGAAAAGAAAGCTAAATCCATGGGAAGAGAGGGATGACTGCTCCCACAAAAGAAAAAAAAAAAAGAAATGCATTTTATTCTAATTAGTAAAAGAAAATGCTAAAAATCTGTCTATTTACATAATTTCCACATGACTATCTACTTTGCTAATTAAAAAAGACAAGCAGTTGTATAAACAATCATATCAGCATGTAAGAACCAAAACTGAACAACATGTTCATATTAATGAGGCTCGGCTGTTAACGCAACCTCTAAAACATCTCACAGAGCAGACAGCCAATTCCTAAAAAATCATTATTACACCTTTTAACAGATGAGGAAATCAGTGCACACGATGGTTGAGCGACTTCCTGTAGTTCTCCCTGAAGAAAGCATTTAGAGAAAAGAACCTCCTGTCAGCTTAGATTGTCTCTTCAGAACTTTCAGACATGATTTTGCCAATCTGAGTTAATCTTATCCACTAAAAATGAGACCAAATTCAGTTTTATTGTCACTAAGGGCATAACTGGAAGCTACTGAAGGTGTAATATATCTGAAATATATTAAAAAATATGTTACTGAACATTATTTGAATATATTATTTAAAACATACGACTGTCCACTTCTAAATGTGAACACCTTCCCTGAATATCGAAGCAGTAATAAGCACGAGGGCCAATGAGGCCTTGATGAGTACAGACCTTAGTTACTCTTTTCTATATCAATTACTACAGAACAGAAGAAAAATCTTTAAAATTTTAAAAGGATTGGAAAAGAATATTTCTATTCTTGATAAGGGATTCATTCACTTTACCTAAAATATTTATGTAGGTGCTTAAAACTAATGAAGCAAATATGAGGATATTTCTACGTATAGTTTTTTTTTTGGTACTCATTTTTAAAATCTCATTAAATTCTTTAAAAATTTTTATTACAAAGTAAAACCTATTAAGAAGCAGTCTGTTGCGTTTTATAGCAACTGAATTGCATTAAAAATAGTTTTCCTTATGTTTTCGTGCAACTTCTATATTGATGACTTCCTATTAAGTATCTCAAAATGACTTAGAAGAGATCATTGGCATTATTAAGGACAATTTATAAATGTGGAACTGAGGAACACTGAGATAAATGCCTGTCTAAGAGCAAGATGCATCAAACAAGTGTAGGCATTCATAGAAAGGAAACTATGTCTGGGCTAGTTACCCTTGGCTGTCTTATATCATAGAATCATAGAATGGTTTGGATTGGAAGGGACCTGAAAGCTCATCCAGTTCCAACCCCCCTGCCATCAGCAGGGACACCTTCCACTA
>NW_010336865.1:0-306 GCF_000700745.2 Antrostomus carolinensis | reverse complement strand
GGGGACCCAGCCACAACTTCCTTGGGCAACCTGTTCCAGTGTCTCACCATCCTCAGAGTGAAGAAAATCTTCATAACCAACAGAGAGAAACAGACACTTCCACAGCCTGATGCATCTTGTGTTAATGTAAATGTCAGCAGCTGGTTCAGAATAATTAAATATTTTAAGTGTCCATTACTCTCCACTGACTTTTGAGGCAGCAGAAAACAACCAGCTCACGTGCAGTTGTCTACACTGCAGAAATCTGAAGCCAGATAAGATAAGTCCTGCTAAAGCATCTAGAAATACAACCTAGAAATGTTATCA
>NW_010336864.1:0-3420 GCF_000700745.2 Antrostomus carolinensis | reverse complement strand
AGGTGGCCCTTCCCCCACTACCAAAAACGACACTCCCCCCTCCCAAACCAAACACAGTTGGTAATAATGCAGGCAGTTACTCTCATCTATATGTAATTTAACCTTATGACAAAGGAATTTAACTTTATGACAAAGGCTTGTTTTCTTTGTGTAAATCTTTTTTATTTTTACCCGTTCTATATTAAACTGAAGGGAAGTGATTAAACCAGGGTGGGAACTTTATGTTTTTGGGTGCTCACCTAGAGAGCTTTGGCTCCTTAGCATTTTACGCCCTGCTTCCATGGCTGCTCCACTTGCTTTTAGAACCATACCAGATTGCAAGATGGGAGAGACAAAGGCAGAAGTGATTGCCCTGGACTTACCAGCCTTTGGGAGGAGAGACCTCCACCTTGTGTGTGTCCATGCTGGTATTGCTCAGACTGCTCCAGAAGATGGTCTGAAATGGATAGTTGTGTGTGTGTTGGGTTTGTGTGGTGGGGTTTTTTGGTAGCAGGGGAGGTGCTACAGGGGTGGCTCCTGTGAGAAGCTGCTAGAAGCTTCCCTGGCTCCAAGGCGGACTCACCTCAAGCCCAGACTGAGCCAGTCAGCGATGATGAAGCACCTCAGTGAATCCATATTTAAGAAGGGAAAAGAGGAGCTGTGCTGGAACAACAACAAGGACAACAACCTGCAGAGGAGAGAGGAGGGGGATGTGAGAGACAACTACACAGACACCAAGGTCAGTGAGGAAGGAGGGAGAGGAGGTGCACCAGAGCAGACATCCCCCTACAGTACATGGTGAGATGGCAGGCTGTCCCCCTGCAGCCCATGGAGGACCACGGTGGAGCAGATACCAACTTGCCACCCATGAAGGACCCTGTGTCAGAGCAGGAGGTTGTGCTCGACAGCACCTGTGACTCAGTGGGGAGCTCATGCCAGAGCAAGGGACCCCAGAGGAGCTCATGCCAGATCAAGGGTTCCAGGAGGAGGAGGTGTGCCAGAGCAGATATCCACCTCCAGCCCATGGAGGACCCCATGCCAGAGCAGAGGCCTGCACCCAAAGAAGTTAGTGACTCTGTGGGAAACCTGTGCTGGAACAGTCTGTTCCTGAACTATTGTAGCTCTTGGGAGGGACCCACACTGGGGCAGTTCGTGAAGAATTCGTGACCCCACGTCAGAGCAGGGGGGGAGAGGGTGAGGACTCTTCCCCCTGAGGACGAAGGAGTAACAGAAATGACATGTGATGAACTGACTGCAACCCCCGTTCCCCGTGCCACTTGTTGGGGGCAGGTAGAAAAATCAGGAGCAAAGTCATTTCAGCCTGGGAAGGAGGGAGGGGTGAGGGGAACATGCTTTAATGTATGGTTTTATGTCTCAATATCCTACTGTGATTGGTAACAAATTAGGTTTTTTGTTCCCCAAATCATGTCTGTTTTGCCCATGACCATAATTGTTGAGTGATCCCTCCCTGTCCTTATCCCAACCCACAAGCCCCTTTGTTATATTTTCTCTTCTACAACCCACTGAAGTGGGGGCAGTGAGTGAGCGACTGTGTGGTCTTAGCCTGGCTGTGGCTTAACAGTTGTTGTTAAGTTTGGGGTTGCACAGTATGCAACTCCAAAACTTGGTGGAAGTGGTGGTCTGGAGACCACCTGCCCTCCGTCAGTAACAGCTCATACTGGAGTGAGCACTGCAATAATCTCACTATCATTCATCGCTTTTTTATACATATGAAAAACTGATTATTGTCCATTTAGTGGTGGTTTCTTGTGAGATGTGTGTGAGGACTTGCAGATCAGATTATCCCGTACAGCAGGTTGAGGGAGGTGATTCTCCCCCTCTTCTCCGCTCTTATGAGACCCCACCTGCAGTGCAGCCTCCAGTTCTGGGGCCACCAACATCAGAAGGACATGGACCTACTGGAGTGGGTCCAGAGGAGGCCATGAGGATGATCTGAGGGCCGGAGCACCTCTCCTGTGAGGACAGGCTGAGAGAGTTGGGGCTGTTCAGCCTGGAGAAGAAAAAGCTCTGGGGAGACCTTCTAGCGGCCTTCCAGTAGCTGAAGGGGCTGGGGAGGGAAGTACTAGGAAGGCTGGGGAGGGACTTTGGAGAAGGGCAGGTAGTGACAGAACAAGGGGTGATGTATTTAAACTGGCAGAGGGGAGATGCAGATGAGAAGTGAAGAAGAAAGTCTTTGCTGTGAGGGTGGTCAGACACTGTCCCAGGTTGCCCAGAGAAGCTGTGGCTGCTCCTCCCTGGAAGTGTTGAAGGCCAGGTTGGATGAGGCTTTGAGCAACCTGGTCTAGTGGCAGGTGTCCCTGCTGATGGCAGGGGGGTTGGGACTGGATGATCTTTAAGGTCCCTTCCAACCTAAACCATTCTATGATTCTATATGTGTGCGAGTGACACATTTTCCTGTTGTCTTAGTGTGTTTCTCTTGTACAGTGTCTAACAACACTGCCATGGAAATCCTCTTGAAAGATTTCTTGGTGGCATTCTGAAGAAAGAGCTTGCAAGATCTTATTTCCCTTTGATTAGGGAAAAAAGTGACATAATTTTTTTAATCAGTGACTTTATTCTGTTTATACTTAAGACTTAAAAAGCAAGAAGATGTGTTCGCTCACTCCTAAAAGCAAAAACCATTCAAAATTACTTCTTTTCTCTCTCCCCCATGCCTTTAACTTGCAAATCTGGAAATGCTTTGCATGCAGTAATGAATTAAAATTTGAAGCCCTCCTGTGAAGTTGATGATTGCTAATCTTCCTGTATTATAGCTAGGAAAACAGAGTTGAGATTAAGGCTGAGACCTTCAAAGAGGCATTCAACCTCAATGCTAAAAGATGGGCTTGAGTTGAGGTACACAGCTTGTTGGGGCTCATTTGCAAATCCCACCCCTAGGGACCTGCCTCCAGCAGTTTGTGCATCAGCTCCCTGACATCTCCAGTACAAACTTTTGTCTTTTAACCTTGAGGCTGTGTTTGGCATCAACAGGCCTTTGAGGTGGTAATTGAAGAAAGCTTTTTGGCTGTGGCAGGGTAGTAATTGCACTAACCCATCTCCTCTCCTATTAGATCCTGCTCCTTTATGCAAGGAGGTTTATGGGAGGTGCTGCCAACATGCAAAATAAAGAAACCATGTGCCTTCTCATCTATCCTGGCTTTCCATTGGTAAAGCGTAAGAGTGTAAGAGTAGGAGTTAGATGGTCTGGTTCCTGTTATAGGTTCTGCGGAGAAGTCAGTTTATTTTTCTGTGCTCATTTTTTAATTCCCCTGTAGTGGTATAAGAACAGGAGAAATGGAGTGATGGGTATTAATGTCCTCTTTGCTCATGTGGTGTTTTGACCCACAGGTAGGACCATTCGGTCCTGCACTCACTTCCCCCCGCCGGTGAGATGGGATGGGAATCACAACAAGGGGGCACGGGATTAGGATGAAGGACAGG
>NW_010336863.1:0-206 GCF_000700745.2 Antrostomus carolinensis | reverse complement strand
ATCAAGGAGGGGCAGGGTCAGGAGGGCAGGACTAGGAGAGCCCCCACTCCGAGGAGACCCAACAAACTACTGGAGCAGCCAGATGTGGAGACTGAAATCTCCAGCTGCTCAAGAGCATCGGTGGCAGCGGGAGCAGAGCACAGACGAGCAGCTCTGACAGGACCAGCGCAGCCTTTGCAAGAGCTGGGTACTTCCAGCCAGACCTC
>NW_010336862.1:3698-18989 GCF_000700745.2 Antrostomus carolinensis | reverse complement strand
GACCTGCTGGCCATCTCTCTAATCACCGTAGGATACTGTTGGCCTTCCTGGTCACAGGACACACTGCTGGCTCATGGCCAACCTGCTGTCCCCCAGCACACCCAGGTCCTTCTCCACAGAGCTACTCTCCAGCAGGTCAGCCCCAACCTGTACTGGTGCATGTGGTTATTCCTCCCCAGGTGAAAGACTCTGCACTTGCCCTTATTGAACTTCATCACGTTCCTTTCTGCCCAACTCTCCAGCGTGTCCAGGTCTCTCTGGATGGCAGCACAGCCTTCTGGTGTGTCAACCACTCCTCCCAACTTTGTATCATCCGCAGACAAGGTCCTGAAGAACTGACTTTGTCCATCATCCATGACCAGGCTTCTACCCAACCTGTCTAAGAGCCTCTTGGGAAGCTGTGCACCCTACTTGACCACCAGATTGGCAACTTGTGATCGAACATTGATGCCCGTGCAAACTTTGACTGTAATTTGTACTATTATGGCCTGGAGCGCTGGATTGGGAAGGACTTCAGAGTTTGTCTGCATGGTCTATGTGACTCTAACACAGTCTGCTTTGAAAACTGATTTTAGGATTGAGCTTGTTGCATTTGGGGATGGTTGAACCTGCTTCTGTGTTTGAGCTGCACTGCTGTATTTGGGACCTTCTCCTAAGCTGCAGTCTGTGTCTGAAGTTGGTGCTGTCACACTCCTGTGCTTGGCCAAGTGCTGCTGCCTTCACTGTTCTGCCCTTGGGTTTTTCCCCTGTTTTTTCCTGAGTTATTTGTGGAGCTATTGCAGAAAAAGCATTGAGGTTTTGAGCAAGTTGAACTCTTTGCAGCTGTTGGCTGAGGGATGAGGTGGGTGGCGAGGTTTTGAGCAAGTTGAACTCTTTGCAGCTGAGGGATGAGGTGGGTGGCAGCGCTGGGGCAAGGGAAGGGACAGGGACGTGCAGCACATCAGCCAGGAACGGGTGTGGAGCTGCAGCGCTGCCAGCTTCCGTCACTTGCCATCTCTTGAGGAACCTCCATCTAATAATGCATCCTGGCGTTGACTCACACTCAGTTCATACACATTTAATCCTCTGCCAGCATTGACCATAAGCTGAACTAGTTCCTCCTCCCCTCCAGTGTTTAACCTTTTTCCTTCCTTCCTTCTCGTGCCCAGCAGAATCCTTGATTTATTTTATGGATGGTAATACTGAAGGTTTTGCAGATTTTGCAAAGACTTCAGGTAGAGGCTGGTTTGAATTTAATTTAATTAAAACCACAGAAGTCCTTTCTTCAGATACACAAAAGTACAGTGCATGCTCAGATGCTTTTTGTCTTCTTTGAGGATGTTGCCTGTAGGCCCACCATAGCAAGAGCTGAGTTATCACTTCTTAGTGTCCCCCAGTGAAATGTAGGAAATTCAAAGGAACATCAAAACTCACTCACTCACTGATTCTGCGTTACCAGAAGACAGATGCCAAGACATCTGCCTCTAGATAAATGTTTTCTGTTTGTTTGTCTAAATCAGCATCTTGCTTTTCTACAAAAGCCAGCGTGAAGAGCTTGGGGTGGTGTGATTACTTCTTGCATACAATGTGTTTCAGTTAATGGATTTTTTTAATATTAAAAATCTATTTGAATGTTCTTGATTGTGCTTCTTGTTAGCTGTGCATTATGGCTCATTATAAATGCTGTTATAGTCAATAATGATATCTCTTTTTTTAACATTAGTTTCAGCTTTATACCCTCAGCACTTAGTGGTGAAGTACTCTGAATACAGATGAAGTAGCAAGAAGGACAGAGAAAGCTGTTGAAGGAGTGAGTTGGCATCGTCCTTCATTAGCTCCCTAAAAATAAAGTATCTGGCTTAAAAGGAAGGAGGAGGAAAAGCAAGAACCTGAACTTAGTTCTTGGAGATCTTGGGTAGGACTAGAACTGTTTTTATTTAATTAGTGCAAAAGGACAAGTGTACATTTTGTTCTGTCCTACTTGAGCTCTGCCTGCAGGATGCAGCAACAGGGTAGTTGCATTTCTAGAAGACAACATGACTGAAGTTGTGGGATTGCTTTGGATTTATGAAGTTTCCTCTATTTATTAATTCACGTTGGGTAGTGCTAAGCCACCAGATGTGTTGCAAAACAGATTGCTCCCCTGTGTTGCCATCTGTTATAAAACTTGATGTGTCTAGTTATGTTTATAGAGGCTTGAGTGGCCCTTTGCTGTTTCTAACCTGTGCTCAGCCAACAGTCGGTGCTGCACCTGTGCTTAGGCTCTCCTCTAAATGCAGAATTTATTCCAGTGTACGCTTTGTGCCCTCACTTGGGAAGAGGGAAGGCAGGTTCTCTTTGCAGGGATTTCAGTTTGAGAGGTGCCAGAGTCCCAGTTCAGGATTCTTCAACCCTTGTCAGATTTCCTGTGTAGTTCATGAAGGAGAGTCAGTGCTCCTGGGTTCGTGTGGGAATAGTTTCCAGATAAAACCTTCCCCCATCCCAACATCCCCCAGGAATTTGCTGCTCAGGTGGAAGAAAGAGAAGATGAATGGTCTCTGCTTTGTAAGGGAAAATTGGAATAAGTCTTTACCATCTACTTAAACTTGGTGGATACAGTCTAGTCCTGCTGGAGAGGTGCCTGCAGTAAATCATGTTCATGGATTTAATCAATAAGATGTAAAGTGTTATGGGAGAGGAGGAACCATGAGCTGTATTTTCTTTGTTAGCTTGATAGTAACCGTTCAAGCCTAAGAGTTTCTTCAGACTTCTCCACTCTTAAGGAAATTAATCTTTTGTGAATGTTTGAATGACAAAATAACTGGAATATTGAGAAAGAACCGTGAACTGAACTTGGTGAGACCAGGAATGACAAAGTACAGGGTGACTTCAGTACAGCAGGAAGACCTGTCCTTGGTTAATACATGCATGAAACACTTGTCTTTAACAATTCGTAGGTGTGATTCCTGACTTGTACACTTTTTTCTTCTTCCTTCTCCATTAGCCTCTGCTGTAAAAATTGGAGACTGGTTTGAGTAACAGAACTAAGGAGCCTAATATTGAAGGCAACCACCTTCCTTTTAGAGAAAATGGGAGGAAAACCTTCAGGTTTTATTTTCTTTTTAATACTAGAGAATTTGCAAGAAACTTTCCTCTCACCTCTGTGCTTTCAATCTGCTTTTATGGAAAAAGCACAATTATAATTTTAGGAATTTTTTTTAAAAGCCAGTCTAAAATAAAGCTGCTAATGTGTTAAATGTAGTTTGCTTTCTTTCCAAAGTGGGGAACAATTAATTACAGTCTCTAATGCAAAGTAATTCCAGGGGATATTACTCTGTAACATTTTTATGGTATCTTAAGATATCTCAGCTTTCATACGGTCAGAGAAAAGCTTTTTCAGTGTGTATTGATGTTACCTTTGTTTGCCTTTCCCTTTTTTACCCCGTCACCTTTCTCTAATTCTTCTAGTGTTCCACTCCTTATTTTTCTAATGCACAGTGATTAATGAGTGCAGTTCTTGTAGGGGTGTTTGGTTTGTGTTCTTTAGTGGTAAATGGGTTTTTAGTGCAATTACTGTAATGCCCTATTCATTGTGCTTTTCTTTATCAACTCCTAGAGTTGAAAAAAAAATTGCTCTTTCTATGCCCACACTAATCCTCTGCTTTTGGCACTTCAGGAGTTTTGTGTAAGATGTGTTTTGTGGCTGCGGTGGGAGGAGGAGGGGAGCAGGGAGAGTCTTTACCCGGAGAGTGGCTCAGCTGAAAGAGTAACTGATGAGGAGAATATCTCTGGAGGTGCTGAAACCTTCTGTCCCGTGTTGTGGGAATAAGAGGTGACTTAGCAGGGTGGTTTTGTCACTGACTCTGTTCTTTTTTTACCATCCTAGTTTTGCTCATTCCATCTCAGAGCTGAAACCCAAAGTTCATGGACATGTTTGCTGGATGCTCTTCAGCCTTCATAGAATCATAAAATCATAGAATTGTTTTGGTTGGAAATGACTTTTAAGGTCATGAAGTCTAATGTAAGCCTAATGCTGCCAAATCCACCACTAAACTATGGCCCCAAGCACCACATCTACATGGCTTTTAAATACCTCCAGGGATGGGGACTCCACCTCTGCCCTGGGCAACCCCTTCCAATGCCTCAGAACCCTTTCAGCAAAGAAATTCTTCCTCACATCCCATCTCAACTGCCCTGGCCACAACTGGAGCCCATTTCCTCTTGTCCTGTCCCTTGGTCCTTGGTTGAACAGACCCCCCCCCACCTCTCTCCACCTCCTCCCAGGGACTTGGACAGAGCCACAAGGTCTCCCCTCAGCCTCCTTTTCTCCAGGCTCAACAACCCCAGTTCCCTCAGCTGCTCCTCAGCACACTTGTGCTCCAGACCCTTCCCCAGCTCCGTTGCCCTTCTCTGGACACGCTCCAGCACCTCCACGTCCTTCTTGGAGTGAGGGGCCCAACACTGAACCCAGCACTTGAAGTGGTAACTCCATGTCACCTAACTCCACCTTGACTAACCAACAGATAAACCAAATGCATATGCCACTGGCTCTGTTCAGTGCGTCTTGAGCTACAATTATTCTTTATTCATCAGCAGCATGTCCCCCAAATTACTAGATGCTTTCCCTATCATGAAGAGCTTGGGTTGACCTCAGTTTTTATAAGCAGGTTAGATGTAAGACTGCACCTGAAATGGTCTGTTTGGAAGCCAGTGCAGGTGTACCCATTACACGAGTGTCAAGGAAATATGATCTTTAGGTGTGATTTTGCAAATACAACAGGTTCCCACAGCTATAAATTAATTCAGTCATAGTTAATGATGGCTAGAACTGGAAAATAAAGCTATTTCTTTGTTCACAAATTAGAGAAAATGTTGTGGTCATTCTCTCCTGCAGGCTACCTTTATAAGTGTAATTAGGAAATGTTCATCAGATGCAGGTGTCTGGGAGGTGCACAGCTCATGTCAGACACATCAGGGAGCAGCTGCCCCCTTTACCTTCTGAAGGGTCTTCTGCAGGGAGAGCAGTCCTCTTCTCTTGAAGGGAAGTCACTGTTCCAGGTGACTCCCTTGCTCATTAAAGCTGATTGCCATATATCAGGCTGTATGAACCTGGTATGTCATCTATAGCCCAAACTGAGGGAAGTGGTGCTGGGTGGCAAGTGCCTGGACTAACTCCTGTGTTCCTTCTGCAGAAAGGCAACATGTTTGTAGCTCAGAAAGCAGCATCTTTCAAAGGTCCAGTGACTTTGGTATCTCTTTAGCATGGTCTCTTGAGTTGCCTCTATCACAGATATATCCCTTGAGGAAAAAACACATTGTAAATAGCTTTCTTCGAAATGATAAGGGATGAGAGCATTGGATTGTGAGAGAAGCTTAGCTGTGCCTCTTCAGCTGGAGTTTATTAGAGAGGGGAAAGAAATATCTGTGCATGGATGAAGAGCATCAGGATCCTGCATTAGTGGTAACCATGAGGTTAACTTGTACTGGTTAGATCTTAGTCGTGAATCTTTGGATGCTCCCTGGCTGCCCAGGGAGGGTGTGGAGTCTCCTTCTCTGGAGACATTCAAGACCCGCCTGGATGCCTTCCTGTGTGATCTCATTGAGGTTCCTGCTCTGGCAGGGGGGTTGGACTGGATGATCTTTGGAGGTCCCTTCCAATCCCTAATATTCTGTGATTCTGTGAAACCATACTACTTATCTTGCTTGGGAATTATATTGCAAAGGTTCATAACGTTTATTATATCGCCTACTTTACGAGGCTGCGTTAACTCCTTTGTCAAAACAGTGAGCTGAAATGAAGACCCAGAGGATGGAATTAGGTGTTGAACTCTAAACCACGCAAGTTTGGAGGAGTTAGTAGTGACTGTGTAACTTTGTCTTCCCTGGTACATGCGAAAACTGAAATGAAAACATTTCTGATGAGTGTATTGGAGCAGAGTGTCCCGCGTGCTGTGTATTCCCATCGTTAACATCCCTTTGCTCAGAGCAGTTCCAAATGTTAATTTTTGTTAATGTGTTTTTTTTCACAGAACCCTCTTCTGCAGAATAGCAATTACAGCTTTGAAATACTCTGCGCCAGATACCTAGGAGGGAAGATTTATCCCTCTTTAATAATGAAAAAGTTAACAAAAACATTAAAACAGGAATAGCTAGCTTGGCATGTTGTGATGTCAATAAAACTATATTACTTTCTGAAGCCTTCATTTAAATACTGTTGATATTAGTCTCTGCAAGGCACTTGACCTTTATTCTTTTTACCCTGAAGTGTCCTCTCCTCTGTTTTCAATCTTACACTGTATACTATATTTTCTTATCCAAATTGCTTTTTTTTCTCTATTTTTTTGCACTCAGATATATTTACTTCTTAACTCTAAAGTCTGTTTCTGTCAAGCACGAGGGATGCTGCAGAGAAAAGGACCAAGGCAGCCCATCATGTATTCGTTGTTAGCGTTGTAAGCTGGAATTTGATAAATTCTGGGGAGAATAAATACTAAGTCCTGGAGGTTGAGTTGTGACCACGGTTGGAGGCAGTGCTGGGCATCGTGCCCCATTCTCGTGGTGGGATTAGACCTTCTCATGTGCCTGTTTGGATGTTTTCTGCTTGCACACTTGGGCTAAACTGATTAGCAGGTCTGAGATCAAGAAAGTATTTCTCTCCAGTTAGCAATTCTTACATATGCAATTTTTGTTGTTGACCTTCTGTGTAATACAGGCTCTAATTCTTAGGACTGCTTGGGAATAGGAGAAAACTGGGCAGGTAAGTGTGGGTTCTTCTTGGGTCTGATGTCTCGTTGCCTTTATATCTGGAGCTTTTGGCCTTTTGCTTTAGATTTTAAGGTTGATGTCTTTTTGGAACTGCTTTGTGACCTGTAATGAGCGTGGCATGTGTCATTCATGTCCTGTGGGCTCTTTTAGTCTGAACATCTGTGAAGATTTCCTATGAAAAGGGGAAGGCTAGTCTTAGTTACACATACCTTACCCAGTTCTTTCTGTTCCAATAATAATATCAGAGTCCCACTGGAGCACTTCTGATTGATGCTGCTCACCAGCCATGTCCCTGGAAACTAATGTAGAAAGAAAAGCAAGTGATTATCTGAGGGGTGGTAGAAAGTTTTGGCGTAGTTATTATATTCCAAAAAATGTTTGTACTCCCTGAAGAGTTATGACAAATAGTAAGAAATTTTGATTCTCAGATATTTTTATAAAAGCTGTCCTTTGGCACTGCCTTCTGGAAGCTGTCACTGTAAAGAGGAGGTTTGTGCTCAGAGAAGCACAGCCCTTTATGTACTGGGAGCATGAAGATGAGAAGTACGTAGCTCCTCGCAGTGAAGGAGGAAGACAACTTCTGCTATTTCATTAGTTATTAAGAATGGTGTATAAAATGCCTTTAAACCTGGTAACCTTGTTGAAGGGAGTAACTGCAGTTGCAGAACTGCACAGAAACTTTCCTCTTAAATACAGTTTGTTAACTTCAGTCTTGTGAAGTACTGGAGTCACTGCCTGCGGTCATGAAGACCTACTTGGTATTGGAAGATTTTGGGGGTTTTTTTAAAGAGAAATTCCTCCATGAGAAACTTAAAAATCTAGCTTTAGGAGTCATAACTGTTTTTTTTTTTTTTTCAGATTATTAACATTCCTTTCCAACCAAACCTAGTTTACAGTGTCCTTGTCAGAGAAATCCCTGTGTTCTTCTGGGCATTACTAATCTTGGTGCTCAGAGTTTCCAGATTTTCTTTTGAGAAGGGGAGAGAGCAGTGGTCTTTCAATTAATTTTTTGTTGTTGTTGTAGTTTATTATTTTCTGCAGATGGCAGTTCTTGAAAATTCTGCTTTCTTATCAGCCAATTCCTTAAAACCATAGAATCATAGAATGGTTTGGATTGGAAGGGACCTTAAAGCTCATCTAGTTCTAACCCCCCTACCAGCAGCGGGGACACCTTCCACTAGACCACAGACCTCATCCAGCCTGGCCTTGAACACTTCCAGGGAGGGGGCATCAACAACTTCCTTGGGCAACCTGTGCCAGTGTCTGACCACCCTCACAGTGAAGAACTTCTTCCTCTTATCTCATCTAAGCCTCCCCTCTTTCAGCTTAAACCCACTTCCCCTAGTTTTGTAATTAACTGCCCTTATGAAAAGACCTTCCCCAGCTTTCTTGTAGGCCCCCTTCAGGTAAACCCAACGCATCCCCATGGTTTCTATTTATTGGTTGTGATGCCATTTCATTGGTGAGTGGGGGTAATGCATCCTTCCCAATTTGTCTTCTGTCCAAAGTTACTCCCTGCCCAGGGGCGAAGCCTGTCTGAGCGCAGGCAACCTATGGGTCTGTCAGTCAGGAGCCCCTTCCAGCATTCATTTTTGGCAGTTGACTATATTGCCCACTGAAGGTGTTCATCCAGTGCTCCCTCAAGGAAGAGGACAGTTGGACTTGATGTTCTTAGAGGTCTTTTCCAACCTTAATGATGCTATGATTCTGTGGACGTGGGTGGGCATGGGTGGAGGCTGACCACTGGTCTGAGGGCAGTGGTGATGAGCAGACTCTACTTGAAGGGTTGAGCTGGGACCATGACCTACAGTGAAGTCACTCTTGGAATATCCACAGCTGTGAGGTTTGCTATTTAGGTGCATCTAAACAAATCTGAGAGTTTCCTTCAGTCCAGAATCCTTTCTGCCCTCCTTTAGGTCTCTGCCATTGTCACCAGCTGCGTGTAATGTGAGGGTCCTTCCCATCTCTCACGTTGTGCCTCTTGCTGCTTCACTAGATGGTAGGACCCCAGGCTTCTGCTGAATTCAGCACTGGAAAGGGAAATGGTTTTCACTTTATTGTCACTCTTTACCATGCTTGTTACTGGAGCCACTCAGGAATATTTGTGAAAACAAATGCATTTAGTAAATCTACAGGTTGTGGTGGTGCAGGTTGTGGATGCTGACAGGGCTCACTGATGAGTAAAGCATGATAACTTGATTAAACGCTTTAAAATGAGGGATAGGACTGGTCTTTCCACAAATGCAGTGGATTATCATAGAATCATAGAATGGTTTGGGTTGGAAGGGACCTTAAAGTCCTCCAGTTCCAACCCCCCTGCCATCAGCAGGGACACCTTCCTCTAGACCAGGTTGCTCAAAGCCTCATCCAACCTGATGCGACCTGATGTGACCAACCTGATGGAACTTGAGCATCAACACTTCCAGGGAGGAGCAGCCACAGCTTCTCTGGGCAACCTGTTCCAGTGTCTCACCACCCTCACACCAAAGAATTTCTTCCTAATAATCTAATCTAAACATCCCCTCTCCCAGTTTAAACCCATTTCCCCTTGTTTTGTCATTAACTGCCCTTATGAAAAATCCTTCCCCAGCTTTCCCTCTGGCACTTGGGAATTCCGAAATCATGTTGTTTCTAAATGGACTATGCATGCAGTAAATTAATGAAGTGACTGAGAAATCATTCTTTGCTATTAGTGGTGGTAATTCAAGTTTTTGAAAGACACTTTGTAGGTTTTTCTGACAGTGGAAGACAGTAACAGTTCATTACAGAACTGCTTAAAATTGACACAAAGTGCTGGAAGACAGACAAGTCCAACAAAAAGTTAATTGAATGCATTGTTATGAAGAAGCAAAGCTTTATAAGTGGAGTGAGGGACACTTCAGAAAGTGGATTTATGGCTTTTTGAGATTTGTTACAAGGGAATATATGAATGGATTAGAGGACTTGGCCAAATTCTTACAATTTTGGGGGTTTTTTGTTGTTTTTGTTTTGTTTTTTTTTTCAAAATCCCTTACAAAAAGGTTGAGAATGGCAACAATGAGTAATAAATACAATTAGGTGGAGAAACAAAACCCCTGGCAGTTGTGTTGTGCTAATAGCAGTGTTTCCTCTGTCCAGCTCTCTACAACTACGACGCGAGGGGACCCGATGAACTCTCCTTACAAATAGGCGACACCGTGCACATATTGGAAACATATGAAGGTAAACTGGGGAAAGTTATGTTTAAAACCATTGATTATGCCATTGCATTACTTTTCTGCTTGTGACTTTATCTTCTCGTGTTATCAGGTGACAAATTACTTGCTTTCTCGCTAAAGGACAAACACATTATTTCTAATGAACACAGAATTAAGCGATGCTAGATGTGAATGAAGATGCATGTGATCGATACCTGGTGAATAACCATTTCATTTTCTGTACAAGATGGATCTTTGCACAGGTTTAGTTTATATGGATCAATTGTAGCATATACCCAACGTTAGAGAAATGATAGATGGTTTTTGGTTACCCTCAGGTAATGCAAAAGAGCCTGCTGCTAAAAGAAGTTTAATCTGAATTTGAAAGTTATCTGGGTTCTAAATTATTTATGTCTCTCTTGTAAGATGGGTACGTGTGCTACAGTGCTGTGGACTGATTTCAGGCTTCTCAGATGCTCTGCTTGTTTTGATTTTAAGCTGTAGAAACATTGCATGTGCCAAAATCTCTCCTCCTTGATTCACGTAAAAGGGAATTTGAATGCTGAGTTTGATAATCAGTAGAATGTGAAAAATTGTCATAACACTTTTTAGTACTGAGCCAAGCAGAATGTAGCTCTTTCTGACTCGAGATTTCACAAGCAGAATGCAGCTCTTTCATTATATCCTTGACTTGAAATTTCATGGCATGCTGCAGTTCGGAAAGGTATAAGGAACATATAACTGAACTGCATGTGTTGAAAATATTGTAACACTTTTTGTCTTGTGGAAATGTGATTTAATTTGATATATTGATTTAATTTGTTTCTCTAGGCATTGATATTTAGGTACATTTGTGTGATCAATTTGTTTTAGATATTGGCTTAATAGGATTTTTTTGATTGTTATATTTACTGAAACAAACAATGCTGTTTCAACAAAAGTAACAGGCTCTGGTCATCCCTGTGCAAATGAATTTTCTCATTGTTCCTAGGCTGGCATTTTCTTACAGAGTAATGCCAAGTTTCACTCTAAGCAATCTTTCTGTTAACTGACATTATATGCTTTAATAAAAATCTAATAATACAAAAAATTTAAATGCAAATTGAATGATTTAAATACTGTGCAGCTTTATATTTTATATATAAATAGCTTTATTTAATGACTGTGGGAGAAACTTTGAATCCTGAATATAGGGTATGTGAAATCATATCAAATCATGACTGCTGCCAGCTAAGTGGGACAGTGGAGATGACTCACTTTTCCCCTGGACTTGAATAATAGAAAGACTTTTGCACTCTCATGGTTGTTAGGCTTCAAGCACATGGGATGAGTTCATGTTAAAAGAAATGCAAATAAGTTAATGTTCTTCCCAACGTTTTATACAATGATTACTCATTATGTACCTGCTGTGATGGGAAATGAGATGCCATAATTCTTCTCTCTCTTGTTCACGGAGCTGCCATTATTGGGTAATTATTTAAGCTTTTTGATCTCCAAGTTCCTCTATGCAAAACTTGTGTAGATTGTGCCCCAGGAGGTTTTGTACCGTATGCAATAATGTCCAGGTGTGTGCCTGGGAACTTGCCTGCCATCCATCCTGTCTGTGGCAGGGTTGTGTTAGGCTGTGGTGGGATGGGCCAGTCTGAAGAAAAGCCCCTGAAATTGGGGAAGGGTATGAGGAGAGGCTGAAGTCACTTGGTTTGTTGAGCCTGGAGAAGAGGAGACTGAGAGGAGATCTCATGGGGGTCTAGAACTTCCTCCCAAGGGGAAGAGGAGGGGCAGGCGCTGATCTCTTCTCTCTGGCCACCAACGAATGCCAGGAGCAGAGGACATGGCAGGAAGATGTGGCAGGGGAGGGTGAGGTTGGCCATGAGGAAAAGGTTCTTGAGGCAGAGGGTGGTGGAGCACTGGAACAGGCTCCCCAGGGAGGTGCTGATGGCACCAAGCCTGACCAGATTCCAGCAGCATTTGGCCAAGGCCCTCAGGGACACGGTGTGATTTAAATTACTTTGCCCTTATACGTGCGTGTTCATGGCAAGACTTGGTGCCTCCAGTTGAATCAGTGGGAGTTAGCTCTCCTTGAAAATCTGGCTCCTCATTGCATAGCTACAGGCTTGATACTCGGCAAGAAGAACGTTTAGGTGGTGGCCCACAGTGAAGAGCCTGGTTGGACTTGCCTGGCTGCATTAGGACCTCTGGGACAGGAGCATAACCAGTTCTCCAATGCAGATTCCAGCTGCTTTCTTATCTACAATCTCTTGTAGCTCTTTCGTTTGCTGCAAAGCTTGATAAAGCAGAAGTTCAGAGGTGAGGAGGTGTCTTTGCTATGTGACTCTTTAATCTGCAGGTGCAGTGTGATGTCCTGAGTCAGACAGCACAGAAGATGGGATGGGAGAAGCGAGGTGGCAGAGATAAATATGGCTGTATGTCCTTTAGTTTCTACAGTGCATTTGGTCAGTTATGGTGTTTAAACTCCAGAACTCCAAAATGTTGGTTTATTCATATAAAACCAATGGAATTTGGTTCTTTAACAGGACTGAAATCTCTGCATGTCTGTGCACAGATAGTGGAGTATTTGCAAGCAGAAATGCTTTGCCTTCTTTGCACTGAAACTGTGCATGGTTGCTTCAGCTACAGTTTTTGTTGATACCCTGCTGAAAGCAACGGAAATTCAAGATGTGAGGCCACTGCAGCTTTTGCAAGGAAGTGAATTGTGATGGTTGTAGACACCAGATGAAAGAAGATAACACTGGCTATCCCCCGGTGATCATGGAGGGCAGGTTTCTGATGGTAGTGTGCAGATGATAAATCATTTTACCCTTTGCTACTGGAGAGCAGAATGAAAAATCCTACATGCTTGAGACTTTTAATTTGTATTTCTAGTCCCAGAGTGTAGATAACTAATTTGTCAGCATGTATTGTCTTCTTTGAACTTTCTTCCTGCCCTAGTTGTTATCAGGAGTGGGACTGTAGGATTTTTCTCACGTCTTGCTTTGTGTTCTTCCCATTTTCACCCACGTTGATCTCTGGAGAGGTATGATTTGCTGGACAAAAACCCTGTTTACAGGGCTAGAGGAGGCAATATTGCACCCAGATTCAGTCTTCCAAAAGCTGTGGAGGGCAGCTCTGGTCACCCAGGGAGGTTTCCTGGGGTGCTGAGCAGGAAGGAGCGAGCCATGGCACAGACAAACTGAAATGCAAAATAGCCCCAGTGCAAGCAGGGCAAGCTAGCAGTGAACTGGGGCAATATGCACAGATCTCCTCTGCTTCCTCTGTCACGGTGTCTTCCATGAGGCAGAACAACTGTAGTTTCATAGACACATCGAATGTTGTGAGTTGGAAGGGACCCACAAGGATCTTCGAGTCCAACTCCTGTCCCTGCACAGGACAATCCCAACATTCAGACCATGTCCCTGAGGGCCTTGGCCAAATGCTGCTGGAATCTTGTCAGGCTTGGTGCCATCAGCACCTCCCTGGGGAGCCTGTTCCAGTGCTCCACCACCCTCTGCCTCAAGAACCTTTTCCTCATGGCCAACCTCACCCTCCCCTGCCACATCTTCCTGCCATTCCCTCTGCTCCTGGCATTCGTTGGTGGCCAGAGAGAAGAGATCAGCACCTGCCCCTCCTCTGCCCCTTGGGAGGAAGTTCTAGACCCCCAGGAGATCTCCTCTCAGTCTCCTCTTCTCCAGGCTCAACAAACCATTTGTAGGGTTTTGTTTTTGCTTTGGTTTTCCCGTTCCACTGAAGTGGGATGGATGGCTGGAGAAACACTACAAGCTGTAATGGTGATTGCTCACAAGATGTGTCATGAACTGGGGACACAATAAATGAGACATTATCTCCCAGTTTTCCAGGTATGGCCACCTGCCTGGAGTATGGCACAGGCTGAAGAATCATGTGGCATGAGGGCTGCTGTGGGGTGGGTGTTTGCTCCCCGCTGTTGAATTGGGGTTGTAGGGCTCCTTGCTTTTCTAGTTCAGTGGTTGAATCGTGAATCCCAAAGTATGATTGTGTTCTGCTGAGATGACAAACGCCTGATCTACATTTTGAAGCTTGCATTTGTGGAACTTAAAGAGGTTTTAAAATCAAGCCAGTCAAACAGTACTTTTTTTGTTTAAATTTAATGCTCTTAAGTTAGTTTTGTTTATGTTGGTAAATTAGTAATTAAAATGAAACGAATGAGAATTAAACACATTGTGTAAAATGCCATCTCTGTCATGTCATCTTCTCCATCAGTTTGATCGCCTTCGCTCTGGTTTTATAGCTTCCAAGAAGACTTGTTTTAGCCAGGATATTAATTCTGCAGAGAATTTAAATTCAGGTGGGATGTGTGTGTGTTCATGTTGGCGGGAGTGAAGCGTGATCAGAAACCATGTTAAGGTGCTGTTGAGCTCAGAAGGAACAGCTGGTAGGTGACATTAATGAATTTTTTAATACTTTTTCCTTTTTTTTCCCTTCTAGGTTGGTACAGAGGTTATACACTACGAAAAAAATCCAAGAAAGTAAGTGTTGCCAGAGCAGGGTACTCATTTTTCTCTTGGACAGAGATGTATTACGGCGTTGAGTGTGTTGATCTAACGGAGATCTCTGGCATGTATTATGGTACTGCACGGGGGTGATTCACCATGTGTCCACTGATCTCTAATAACTGCTGGTGTGTAATCTCAACCTGTGGTAAAAGCTCTTCAATATGTGTTGGTGGATCATTGGAGAGGTACCAGAGAGGTAGTAGAGGTCCCATGCTTGGAGATATTCAAGGTCAGGCTTGATGGAGCTCTGAGCAACCTGCTCTAGTGACAATGTCCCTGCTCGCTGCAGGGGGGTTGGACTAGATGACCTTTGAAGGTCCCTTCCAACCCAAACCATTCTATGATAAGTTAACTGAAACTTACTTTAGCAGGGTCTAACAGCTGAGTTGCAATTTAATTTCTGTGATTTAAAGCTATATGTATGTACAGTCACTCTAGATGGATTGATGTGCATCAGCTTGTTTTCTGCAGTCACTGGTGTACCAGAGCCTTTACCTCAGTAAAAAGTTCAGAACTTTATGTTCTAGTTAATCTGTTTAGAGGCTGACACTTTGCTTCACTGTCTATTAAATAATGTATTACTCATAAAACGTAAATGCTTCTTGGAAAGTGATAGGGAGATCTACATTGTGATTTTCAGTCGTTCTCTGTCAGAGGGGGAGTAATCTTCTGCAGTGTAATTTTGCCTGGTTGTTAGGATTTCAGCCTGCATAAAGCGCTGCTGTTTAGAGCAGCCCTTCTGAAATAAAAAGAAAGAAAACAGCATAAAACCAGCTTCTAACACTGTGTTTTATTTTTTTAACATTTTACTTTATAGTAGTAATTAACCAAAATTAAATGACTTCTGGTTCTGCTTCTTTTTT
>NW_010336862.1:0-3676 GCF_000700745.2 Antrostomus carolinensis | reverse complement strand
CTACAGAGGTGCATTTTGAGTTGCGTCTGCATGTCCGAAAGCACAGAGCTGAGTTGTGTGGTTTGTCCCACCCACTTTATAACCAGGCCTGTTCTATAGTTTTTCTATTCTATTTTGATATTTTCTTTTTTTGGAAATATACTAAATTCCTTACAAACTATATGTAATGAACGTGCCTTGTACAGCCCAAGAAGCGATTACACATTCTTCTTGGCTTAAATTAACTCCACGTTGTTGCTGCATTTGTCTGACTGCTGCTAAATGTAGTGATTTTTTTTTTTTTTAATTTTTTTTCCACTGGGACTAAAAGACACCCCCTGACCCTGCCTCAGTTTCTGTAGCTTTCTAAGAATTTCTTCTTTTTGCATTCTTCTATGATAAGAAAACTGAACTACTACCTCAGAGTCAGATGGGGGACTTATTTTTCTCAGCTTGACTTGAATTATTTTTTAATATGAATTTACACTATTTTGAAACTATTACTGTATTTCTAGAATCTCAAGATTCACTTTTTCCAGAAAAGCAGTACTGGACTTTTGCTTTATAATCTATATAATCATCCAGGGATGTGGAGAATCGTGTCAAACTACCTTGAACTGGGGGAGGAAACACTTCTTTCACAGGGCCGCTTGTGACAGAGTATTAATGCTGTTTTCTTTGATATTTTGAGGATAAGTTTAAAAACACTGAATCTATATTTGCTAAGGTTACAGTAATACCTTCTTGAAAGGATGTGCCATTCAAAATATAAATGAACATTTAAAAAAACCCCAAAACAAAGCACCAGGACACTAATATTCTGCTGCTTAAGAGGATGTGAATGGCTCTGCAGACCTGGCAATGTGTCTTGGCGTATTTTTAGGTAATAAAAAGTTATATGTGACTGGTTACTTAAAACATTTTTTTTTTCTCTTCCTTTCTCTCCCTCTCCAAGGGCATATTTCCTGCCTCCTATATACATCTTAAGGAAGCAATAGTTGAAGGCAAAGGGTGAGTTTGATTTGAAAATAATCCAAATCCACCTTCCTATTTGTATCTACATAATTTTGGTGTATTGTCATAAAACTTACACTTGTTTCCAGGTAGTTAAGGAGCTGATCATGAAAATATGTGTGGTTCTCTTAAAAATATTTGAAATTGGTAACTCACCTCAGGTTTGAAGGGGCTGTCATCAGTACTGCTTCTGGCTAGTACTGTCCCTAGCTGCATTGTCACATAGTTGAACTAAAGCATAACCTTCTCTGTATTAATATAAATGTTTCAGAAGAATTAATAGTTTACCATTTTTATTTATACCTTTTATTATTCCTTTGATTAATAATTACTTGGATTAACTTCCTCTATTCCCTGCCCCTCACTTTAATTCTAATTTCAGTTTTGCCAACTTCTTTTATCTTCCAACCTTGAGTCTTATGGCTTTTGCTTGGTATGTTAAAAGAGGCTTTTGATATGAAATACCTTTCTTTTATGCAGATGAAATTTAATTTCTTAATTCCCTCCTGTGTAAATCTTGTAGACTCTACTCCTTGCTGAAGGCCGTTATCCAGGCATTGTTTTCTGCCTTGCTGAGAAATTTTGTCAAATTTTTTCATTTTATGATTCTCCTATTCACTTGCCTGATGTGTACAACTAAATCGTTTGAGTTGTTTCTTTGTTATTTAACAGCTGCTAAAGTTTGGATCTTTATATATATCAAATGAGCTTTGCTTGACATGCATGTAAAAGTTCCTAACATTGATACAGAAGTTTAGTTAAAAAACAGGAAAGGAAAAAGAAGAAGAAACAACCAAATTTAAAAAAAAAAAAGGGGGCAGTGGAATGAAATTAAAAAATAATTAGCCAGGTATGAAATGGAGTGAATCAGGGTTAAAATATTTTATTCCTTTGTCCCTGTTTTATTTTTATACATTGTTAAATATGTAAATTATAAAACTACTAATCATGAGATTGCATAATAACATCTTTCTTGCTGATTACAAAACTGCCTTGAAGTACCCTACTTCTGAAATATTAAAAGATGTAGCTGTTGTTTCTTACTTCCATGGCACGTAATTTTCAAACAAGTCATACAGAAACTATTTTGAAAATTATGCATTAGTATCATGACGTTTTAGGCTGTGAATATCTGGCTTTCATCTTGATTGCTTCTTGTGAAATTAGCAGCTCAATAATAAATAGTATGGGGAGGTTTGTATCAATATCTTGAGTATAGAAATAAGGAGAAAGGGGGGAAAAAGTTTGAGATCACAGTAGTGCAGTCTCAGCCCACCAAAGTACCTTTACATTATGTGGCTGTGCTGTTGTACATCACTTCTGTATTTCATAATACATTATTTTTTAACTCCAAAATATATATTAAGTGATGTTATTTTCAACCCTGTCATTATTGAATTGTCTTTGGAAATTATCAGTTCCTTCTTAAAAATGATTCTGCCATCCGAACAAGACTAATGCTCCATTCAAACTTGTTTGGTTTTTTTGTGGTTTTTTTTTTTTAATTCCTTTTAAGACAACATGAAACAGTTATACCCAACGAGCTCCCCTTGATTCAGGAGGTTACCACGACACTGCGGGAATGGTCTATAATATGGCGGCAATTATATGTTGTAAGTATCAACTTAATCATCAATATAAGGAAAAGGGCAGTTAATGACAGAACAAGGGGAAATGGCTCTAAACTGGAAGAGGGGAGGTTTAGATTAGATATTAGGAAGAAGTTCTTCACTGTGAGGGTGGTCAGACAGTGTCCCAGGTTGCCCAGAGAAGCTGTGGCTGCTCCTCCCTGGAAGTGTTGAAGGCCAGGCTGGATGAGGCTTTGAGCAACCTGGTCTAGTGGAAGGTGTCCCTGCTGATGGCAGGGAGGTTGGAACTGGATGAGCTTTAAGGTCCCTTCCAACCCAAACCAGTCTGTGATTCTAAAACATTGACCATAGGATGTGGTTTGTGAAAAAAGAGATTCTGTGAAAGGAAGAGTGAGAAGTATGAAGCAACTATTAATGAAATTCTACTTCTGTTACTGTTTCTAAAGGCTACTTTTAATGCTGAGAAGCTATTTAGTTATGTCAGAAGTCTCAGTAGCATTTCTTTTGAGTGTTTTCTCAGATACTGTGTATTTCTTGCACAAAATCAGGGGTTTTTTTACAGTGATACCTTGATCTAGCAACAAACTGTTGAGCAATTAGGACCTCTTTTTCATGGGGCACTATTACTATTATTCAATTACATTGGATTTTTAAGATATAATATTTTTCCAAATCTGCAGACAATTGTGTTCAAGAAATTAAGCAAATGGTTTTGAGGGTAGTTCTTAGGGCTGTTGATCTATGTTATGAAAAAGTTGTATATTTGGTGTTAAATTTGTGGGGGTAAACTTAAACCTTGAAAAATCATCAGTATACACCTTTTACCTCTCAGTATTTCTGTACTTGGAGTTGATTGTTCCCAGTTTATCCTGACCTTAAATTACATGCCTGATTATTTTCATTGCTTAATTTCCAAGCGCATAAGAATATATTATTAGAAATCTAGAGTAACAAGCATTTGCACTGATGATTTCTCTATCGGATAATAAAAAAAAGTACAATAGGCATGAAACTACACGGATGAAAGTGCTTGTAAGTAAGTCTAAAGAGTGTTCAAGTATACACTTAAAAATGCAGTTCAGATGTAAAGCAGC
>NW_010336861.1:12783-16435 GCF_000700745.2 Antrostomus carolinensis | reverse complement strand
GGCTGGAGCTGGCTGCTGCTAATTAACAGGCATCTGCTAGGTCAGAAACCCCTGTGGGAGGTGAGCCTGGGGACAGAAGGGGTCTGGGGGATGGGGCTGGACTAGGAAGGGATGGAAGAACAGTGGGTTCCTGGGGAGCAAGCGGGGGTCCTGCTTTGCAGACAGGCTGCTGAGACCTTCCCATTTGGACACACACATGTGCTACAGCTTCCACAGAGGGTCTGCACAAGCTCTGTCCTCTGGCACTCACAAGTTGGAGGTTATGTGTCCCCCATTGCCTGCTCACCCCTCATCATCCTTCCCCCTTTGCACCCGGTGCCATGCAGGGAGGAGCTCCAGCTGCGTGGTCACTGCCTCATGGGAATGGGAGGATGGTGGGGCTGTGGATGTGCCGGCTACTTGGGCATCCTCTGGATTCTAACCAGGAACTCTTGAACTTGGAGCTTTAGGAAAATATCTGGAAGTGAAACCAGAAAAGGCAGAAAGGGTGGCTGTGACAGTGGGGTGGGGGCTGCTTTCTTTCCCCCTTCTCTATCAGTGCCTGTCTGTGGGCTGGTCCCCAGCGAGGCTGTCGGACCTGTCAGCGCTTGTGGTCACTGCTGCAAGCTGGCACTCCACGTGCCATGGCAGCGACACGCTTGTGTTTGGCAGGGTGCGAGGGGGCATTGGCAGAGCCACCGAGGGTGCCGTGAGCTGCGTGGCAGAGCGAGGAGAAGCCTTGCCATCTGCTCTTTCTTCAGCGCCAAAGTGTAAAGCAAACATAGCTGGGAGCTATGAAACACCAGGAGGGAAGGGGCCATGCCTTGTTCCAACGCCAGGGCCTGAGGATCCCGCAGGCAAAGCACGTGTTTGTCCTGGTGTCGTCAGCTGTGCTGGCAACGTAAGCCCGGCACTAGGGCCTTGCTGAAACCCTCACATCCAGCATCTGTCCCTCTTGGCTTCGGTACCCCCAATGGCAGCACTTCATCAGTGACTGTCACAAAAAGCTGTGAAGGGGAGAAGCCTCGCAAAGTCGGTTGCAACCTTCTCGCAGCATTTCCCTCGCGAGCTGTAAGCAAGCAGCTTGCAGACAGATGCCTGGGTTTGCTCCCCGGGTGCGCTGGGACTCCCATGTGCCGCGAGCGGAGAAACACAAGCGAGGTTTCCATGGGGGAACCAAACAAGCTGCAGGCAGGGGCTGCCCGGGCAGGCAGTGCTGGAGCTGGGGAGGGGGTGCAGGGCACCGAAGCGTGATGGGTGCTCCCGTACTTGGCCCTGCTGTGACCGATTTAATGTTGAAGGACAGGCAGAAGCCAAGAGGGAGTGCGATGCATTGAATACATTGCTAGGAAGAGTGGTGAACTTTGGGGGTTTCCAGAGGGTTTTCTAGGGGATTCTTTCTTCAAGGAACCAAAAGGGAAAAGGGGATTTGGGGTGATGCTGCATTTTTCTGAAAGGTCAGTGCAGTTCCTGGGGGTCCCCAGGCTCATTGCATCCCCAGCAGAGTTTGGGGAGGGGTCGTTTGCATCTGAAGGGGTGCTGGGGTGTCGGGGGTTGCTGCAGATCCTTCCACTTTGGAGAGTGTGAAGTGATCCCAATCCCTTCTCTGGGGCTCAGCGCAGAGCCCTGGGAAGGGCTGGAGCAGGCAGTGCAGACAGCGCAGGCAGGGCAGCCTGGCAGTGCCGCCGTGTGGGTAGCGATGAAACTGCGTCTGCTGTGCAACCAGGAGCCTAGGCTCTTCCAGGGGTGGCATCTCCCTTCCTCTGCCCCAGCAATGGTGCTTTGCCAACGGGTTTGGTACCCCAGGAATGAGCCAGAGCGATGCACCAACCTCTGCTCCCCTGCACACGAGCAGGGGCTGATGCATCGCTCTGGCACTATATGCCAATTCCTTGGTGGCTGGGCATCCCACCAGAGGTTCTTGGGTTTTCCTTCTCCTCATGCATCTGTGCAAGAGATGCTGGTGCTTCTCTCTGTGAATATTTACCCATCGTGGCAGTGAAACTTTTGGCTTGAGTAAAGTCCTGATTTGGAGACCTCCAAGTCTTTCACAAGCAGTTTGTGGGCCATGCTGAGCCCCTTTTCTGGAGGAAATAGGGGCATGGAGAGATGTGTGGATGCTGTGCTTCCATCCTGACCCAGCCTAGCTGTCCTGGGATATCAGTAGCGAACAGGCTTTGTTATGTGGAAGCAGAGCTGGTGAGCACTGAGTGAACATCCAGGGACACCCCAGACCACCTCTCAGGGCTGGGATGGGGGTGTCTGCGTGACCTGTGTAATGCTAACGGGTGCTTAATCCATGCAGGTTGCCCTGATCCTGCTTCTCACTCACCTGTGGACTCACTGCATAGGACAAATGCCTTGCCTCAGTTTCCCTGTGCCAGGAGGGAGCTGGGGACTTGGCCTCCTGCCCCATGGGCAGCTGGAGCGGGGCTGTGCTGATGTGGGTCTGGGGGCAGACAATACAGGCACCTGCCAAGCTGAGGGGAGCTCCTGGCTCTTGGGTGGGAGAGAGAACAGCAGCACGGGAGCCGTGAGGCACAAATACAATAGGCAGGTCTCCCGAGGATGGGGTGGGCTGAGTGGGTCCACCCAACCCTACGTTGCAGTGAGATTTTTGGCCTTCATGTTTGTTAAAAGCCAGCCCAGGCATGGTGGGGGGTCTGACCTGCTGCCAGCCCTGCAAACACAGAGCCTGCGCCGGCCCGGCACACCCCGGCATTGCAGAGCGAGTGATTACACGGACAGTGCCGTGTAGTGATGAAGTAATTAATGACCCGATTATTTGTGCCCTCTAAAGTGCAGGGCAGGCTCCATGGGAATGCCTGCTGGAGCCGCTAAGTGTAATTACCAGTTAATCAGCGGGGACCTGTAATTATAGCAGTCGTGGGGTATTTAAGTACAGAGGGTTTTCCCAGAGCTGTGCCCTGCTGCTCTGCTTATCAGAGCCAGGGACAGGTGGCCCCTCCAGGGACCTGCAGCCACCATGGATGGAGCTGGACTTGCCTCACAGGGCAGTGGGCCACCAAGGACCTGAAGCCAAATTGCAGTTTCTCAGAGCCCCTCAGGGATCACTGAGTGCTGGGGCATGTGGACATCCTGGTCCCATGGGGCATCATGCTTTGCAGGCACCGCTCATTTTCCTTCTTGCCTCTTTCTTCTGCAGGGACCTGAGTGAGAACTTCATCCAGGCCATCCCCAGAAAAGCTTTCCGCGGGGCCACCGACCTCAAGAACCTGTGAGTCCCGGCAGGGATGGGCACAGGTGGCACAGGGGAGTTTGGGGTTGGGTTTGGCAGCAGGAGGCATCAGAAGCCAGTGGTTGCTTTCCGCCTGGGCTGTCCCAGCAATGCTCTCTTTGTCCTTCTCCCACAGGCAACTCGACAAGAACCAGATCAGCTGCATCGAGGATGGGGCTTTCCGTGCACTGCGGGGGCTGGAGGTCCTGTAAGTGGCCAGGGGCTGGCTGGAGCCTCCAGCTCACAAGCCCTGTGTGGGGGTCCTCAGGTGCTCCCTGCTCACCAAGGCGCTGCAGGGACATCCCCAGCGTGCCACCTCTCCCTGGCCCCGAGGAGGGGCTGGGCAGGGGTCTGGTACTGCTTCTGCAGAGCTGTGCTCCGGGGCCTGATCCTACCCCAGAGTTCCACCTGACTGCAGCTGGCTGTGGTGGGGAG
>NW_010336861.1:12259-12702 GCF_000700745.2 Antrostomus carolinensis | reverse complement strand
GGGTTGGTGCTGTTCCTCCCAGGTGTTTGTTGCTACCTAGACCATCTCAAGCTCCCATTTATGGCCTGGCCACCCTCACATGCCCCTCTCTGCCTTCCTACAGGACCCTGAATAACAACAATATCACCTCCATCCCTGTGTCCAGCTTCAACCACATGCCCAAGCTGCGGACGTTGTGAGTGCTGGGGCTGTGGGTGTGGGAGGGACCCACCAAGCTGGAGCGGGATGTCCCTGGCTCTGCTGCTGGTGCCAGCAGCTCAGCAGAGCTGGGACAGCACTGCTAGGGGGGAGGATGGAGGGGACAGTCCTGCGGTGCCTCCCCAAGCACTGCCAAGCAAGGTTGCTTCAGCAACCAGTGTAGATGCTCTTGGGCTCCACCATGTCCACCTCCGTATGCCCCCGGCCTTTGAGATGAGCCAGGCTGGGGCAGCTGGCGGGCAGCG
>NW_010336861.1:766-12191 GCF_000700745.2 Antrostomus carolinensis | reverse complement strand
ACCTGGCCTGGCTCTCCCAGTGGCTGCGCCAGCGCCCCACCATCGGGCTCTTCACCCAGTGCGCTGCTCCAGCCCAGCTCCGTGGCCTCAATGTGGCTGAGATCCAGAAGAATGAGTTCAGCTGCTCCGGTGAGGGGTACAGGGGAGGTGGCAGGTGCCAGCATGGGGACATGGGTTGGGGGAACAAAGCCTGTCCCATTCATACAGCCCACCTCCACCCACCTCCACTCCCTGCCACGTGCTCCAATTCAGAGCCTGGATGCACGCTGTGGACTTGGCTCAGGTCAGCACCATCCCTGCTACAGGGACAACATGGGGACAACAGCACCCTGTCATTGTGACAAAGGGTGCATCAGTCTGTGCCCTTGGAGCTGTGTGCCTTTTGCATGGTGCCAGGGTGCACCAGGACCTTGTGCACCCAGTCAAGGGTGCCGTGAGCTGTCCCAGCACGCCGAGCTGTCACCAAGGTCCCTTCCTGGGGGTGCTGCCATCCACCCGCCTGGCCTAGCTCTTTGTGACTCCCATGCTGGCTGCTTCCCTGGCAGGACAAACGGACCCGGCACGTGCCCAGCTCTGCAGCTTGTCCTCTGGCTCCTGCCCGGCCATGTGCACTTGCAGCAACGGCATCGTGGACTGTCGGGGCAAGGGGCTGACGGCCATCCCTGCCAACCTGCCCGAGACCATGACGGAGATGTGAGTATGGCCCTGCGCTGCCACTGCCGGGCTCTGGGTGGCTCGAGGCAGTGGGGACATGGGGACAAGCCCTACGGCTCAGCCATCCCACAGGGCAGCAGACCTTGCCCTTCTCCCGTGCTGCCCAGATTTAGCCCTGGATTTAGCTGCATTAAAAATGTAAATAGATAAATAATCTCCTCAGGGGAATCCAATTATGGAGCAAAGCCCCCGCCAGGATGGCACACAGAGTACATGGGAGGCAGCAGATGCTCCCAGACCCAGGGTGCTGGGGCGAAGGAGGTGCTCCCCACACCCCAGCCAGCATGGTCCCCCTACCCGTGGCAGCCCTTCCTATTGCAGACAACCCTGACCGCAGGGTTGTCTCCAACAACCTCTCTCTTCAAGTTGTCCCTGGGGTGAACAGTGGGGTAACTTACTGCAAGCCTGTGGGGGTTTTGCAACCCCCCAGACCTGTCAGTGGGTTGCTGGAGCTTGGCCAGCCCTATACCCCTCCTCTCTCCCCCTTCTCTCTGCAGACGCCTGGAACTCAATGGAATCAAGTCCATCCCCCCAGGTGCCTTCTCCCCTTACAAGAAGCTGCGGAGGATGTAAGTGTGAAGCTCCACCAGCCCACCCTGAACCCCAGCACCCTTCATCCTGCAAGCCATTGAGCCCGCAGCCCCCTACTCTGATGGGCATGGGGTACTTGCCATGACATGGGTGCCCCACATAGCAGCACTGCGATGGGGTCTCGGATGCCCCCAGCTCTGCATATAAGGTGTTGGAGGTGGTCCCTGGGCCCAGCAGGAGGATGGGGACATGGGGTGAAAGAAGAGGGATCTAAGCCACCTTCTCCCTTTGGGTTTCAGAGACCTGAGCAACAACCAGATCTCAGAGATTGCCCCTGACGCCTTCCAGGGGCTGCGCTCACTGAACTCGCTGTAAGTGCCCACACCGGGGTGTGTGTGGTGAGGTGGGGCAGGCACTGTGCCCACTGAACCATGCCCCACACTGCTCCCCCATCCCTCTCACACCAGCCTTTCTCTCCCAGGGTGCTGTATGGCAACAAGATCACGGACCTCCCCAAGAACGTCTTTGGGGGACTTTTCGCCCTGCAGCTGCTGTAAGGCACCGGTAGCTTGGTGGGATGCTCTGTAGGGACACTGGGAAGCGGAGCTGAGGATCCCAGCACCCATGGTGCAGTAGAGGGGGTCCCCAGGCTCACCTCTCTCCCTCCCTGCCAGGCTCCTCAATGCCAACAAGATCAACTGTGTGAGGGCAGATGCCTTCCAGGACCTGCAGAACCTGTCACTGCTCTCGCTCTACGACAACAAGATCCAGAGCCTGGCCAAGGGCACCTTCACCTCCCTGCGGGCCATCCAGACCCTGTGAGTGCCCGGGTTGTCACATGCCTGGGGGGAAGCATCTCAGCAGGTAGCCGGGGCTGGAGCTGGTGGTCAATCACTGCCACTGGCGGTGTGTCACCCCCTGTCCCCGGCACAGGCACCTGGCGCAGAACCCCTTTGTCTGTGACTGCAACCTGAAGTGGCTGGCAGATTTCCTCCGCGCCAACCCTGTCGAGACCAGCGGCGCCCGCTGCGCCAGCCCCCGGCGCTTGGCCAACAAGCGCATCGGCCAGATCAAGAGCAAGAAGTTTCGCTGCTCAGGTGAGAACTGTCCCCGTCCCCACCACAGGTGCCCTGCGGCACAGCTGTCCTCAGCCCTGCTCCAGCCTGGTGTCCATGTGCTAGGAGTGCTGATGTGCTTTTTTTCTCCACAGCCAAAGAGCAGTATTTCATCCCAGGTAAGAGGAAGAGCCGCACGTGTGTGTGTGTGTGTGGGGGAGCATGGTGCCCTTTTGGCCAGGCTGCCTCCCGGGGTGGTTATGCCAGAGCCCCGTGGTCTGGCCCAGCAGGACCACGCTGCATTTCCCATCGTTTCTGCTCTGTGGGTTCCCGGGTCCTGCAGTAACAAAAGCTCTGGGTACCGTCATGTGTCAGCACCTTCCATCGTACCCTTATCCAGATGGGCACAGGGGCGTCCCCGGGATCCAGCTCTGATTGCAGGAGGGGATGTGGTGGTGGTGGGCAGCACAGTGCCTCATGTGTCCAGGACAAATATCCCTGTGGATAAGCCACTTTGGGCACACAGAGGGGAATGTGGCTGGGATGGGAGTAGCTGTGGAAGAGACGGAGACTGGCTTCGGGTGTGGGAGGATTGGAGGAGGGGAGGGCAGGCACAGCCCCCTGTCCCTCTGCCCATGGGAGCCCACTTGCCCTCACTGGCGTGCAGGGACAGAGGATTACCAGCTGAACAGCGAGTGCAACAGTGACATGATCTGCCCCCCGAAGTGTCGCTGCGAATCTAACGTGGTTGAGTGCTCCAACCTGAAGCTCACCAAGATCCCAGAGCGCATCCCGCAGTCCACTGCCGAGCTGTAAGAGCCTCCTCCCTCCCACCCTGCTCCCCCTCCTGCAGCCAGAGCATCGCCAGCACTGGGATTTGGCTCAGGGTTTGGTCTGTGCCAGACCCTTCATGGCCATCTTCTGAGCTCTTTTCCCTACTGCTCACCTCAGGCGCCTGAACAACAATGAAATCTCTGTCCTGGAGGCCACTGGCATCTTCAAGAAACTCCCACATCTGAAGAAAATGTGAGTATTGGGCAGGCACAGCCCCACTGAGAGTGCCCAGGGGCTGGGTAGGCACGTGGGGGTCCTGATGCCAGGGCAGCCTGGGGTGTGAAATGTGGGGCATGTCCTGACCCGAGGGCTACTTGAAGGACTGGGCATCATGGGGTGCTTGGTGAGACGTGGGGGAGGCAGTTTCAAGATGAGGCCAGGGCAGAGCCCACTGTCTGAGCCTGCTTCCTCTTCTCGACAGCAACCTCAGCAATAACAAGGTGTCAGAGATCGAGGATGGGGCATTTGAGGGAGCATCCTCCGTCAGCGAGCTGCACCTCACTGTCAACCAGCTGGAGTCGGTGCGGAGCGGCATGTTCAGGGGCCTGGACGGGCTGAGGACCCTGTGAGTCTCCTCCGCCATGGGGATGAAGATGTCCCTGCTCCTTACTCCCCTGCCCTGCCTGTGCTGCTGGGCTGGTGCTGTCAGCATTGCTGTGGGCCCAGCTCAGGAGCACCTCACCCACCTGCTTGCCATATCCAGAGCTGGGGCAGGGGCTGTTTTTTGCTGCTCAGGCTCGTCCTGCTGCCCGGCAGTGAGATGGGCACAGCCCTGGCACTGCTGAGGTGGGTTTCCCCCGTGGTGCCCATCCAGGTCGTTAGGTGCCCTCGTCCCCTTCCCTCTGCAGGATGCTGAGGAACAACCGCATCAGCTGCATCCACAACGACAGCTTCACGGGGCTGCGCAACGTCCGCCTGCTCTCTCTGTACGACAACCAGATCAGCACCATCACGCCGGGTGCCTTTGACACGCTGCAGTCCCTCTCCACGCTGTACGTCTCAGGCCCTGGGGGGATGCTCCTAGGCTGTCCCCATGGTGGTGAGGGGCTGCAGGGGTCTCTTTGCCCAGCAGCTGCTCAGATGATGCCCTGGTGCTCCCTACTGTGTGCAGGAACCTGCTCGCCAACCCCTTCAACTGCAACTGCCAGCTGGCCTGGCTGGGGGACTGGCTGCGCAAGAGGAAGATTGTGACGGGGAACCCACGGTGCCAAAACCCCGACTTTCTCCGGCAGATCCCGCTCCAGGACGTGGCTTTCCCCGACTTCAGGTGTGAGGAAGGTAACTCACGGGCCCTGCGGTGCCAGGGCGAGGGGGAACTGGGTTGCTTTTCCCAAGCTGGAACCGCAGTCCCTGTCCCAGCACTGTCCCAGCTCCTGGGATGGGTGGCAGTACCCTGTGTTGAGCTGGTAGCTCGGGTGATCCCTCAGCCCATTAATGCCCTCCTCTAACGATGCTCGAGTTTCCCTTCGTGGTACCCAGCCCTTAGTGCTGCACTCAATACCCAGGAGCTGCTCTGAAGCCAGGAGGGGAGTTTGCACCCACCTGTGAGGGTGGCCGCGTGGCCCTTGTACATAGTCTGGTCTATGCTGGCAAAAGCTGTGCCCTGGGTGCTGGCAGGAGCAGATGTGTAGGCGAAGCCCACTTGGATTCATCTTGCTCCTTCCCTCCTTCCCTCTCAGCCCTCCACATGCACTGGAGCCGGGCAGACGGAGCAGGCAGAGAGCATGCTTGTTGAGAGAAAAGCCTTTATTTATTTAAATTTAGAACAGCTTTTTTAGTCCTCTGGAAAATATTTACAAACAAATCGTCATTTCTTCTGCTTTCCCTCCTCCACCACGTCAAAGACTGAAGGGTGGCATCCTGCGCCTGTCCTAGTGGTGTGAGGTAACATACGGTTGTCCCGGGGACGCCTCTCCCACAGGAGCCCAGTGCTGTGTCGGGGAAGGAGGAGCAATGCTGGCTCCTCAGGCTGCTTGGCACAGGCACCTCTCCCTCCAGCCTGGGTCTGGGAGGTGGATGAAGGTTATTTCAGGAGGATTTGCAGGGCTGAGCACCTTCCTCTGCGCTCTCCTCTCTGCCGTTCCTGGGTCTGCATTTTTGCTTGAAAATAGTGAAAATCGGAGCAGCCTTGAGCTGTTTCTGGTCGCAGGAGCAATTCCTGCACTGATTCTCAGGTGCTCTGGGGCCACTCCCTGCAGGCAGGCTGCCTGCAGCTCCCTGCTTTGGGGGTGAGGGGAGATGGTCAGCATGGCAGGGGAGCAGTCCTAGGTGGGTGCAGGGCACTGAGTCCAGCTTCACGTGGTGCCCAAGGGCTGGACCCTGGTGACTTTGTGGCTCTCTGTGCCCCGTGCAGGTCAGGAGGAGACCAGCTGCATCCCCCGGCCCCAGTGCCCACAGGAGTGCACCTGCCTCGACACCGTCGTCCGCTGCAGCAACAAGCACCTCAAGGCTCTGCCCAAGGGGATCCCCAAGAATGTCACGGAGCTGTGAGTGGTGGGCGAGTGCCCAGGATCTCCCCCTGATTTCCAGCAAGTTCATGGCTCTGGGCAGGGGTTGTCTGCTCTGGGGTTGCTGGTGTTGGGGCAGAGATGCACCTTCCTGCACCTCCATCCCAGCTGGGTAGTGGGAGGAGGATGCCCACCCAGCCAAGGGACCCTGTCCAGCCCTGACCCCAGCACAGGGATCAGCAAGAGCCTTTCTAAAGACTCAGGGTTACCAAGGGTGATGTGCAAGGGGTCTTGTCACAGTGGCCAGGTCCTGCTCTTCAGCCCTTTGGAGGGGACAGCCACCCCCTGCAGCTGTGGTCCTCACCTGACTGTGCTGCCCAGGTCTTTGTGGTCCCCAGCAGCCTGCTATCAGTGACAGGGATGGGGCCACCCTGCTTCTCCCAGCTCCCTAGCCCCTCTCTGCTGTCACCCCTCCCCTCCCCATGGCTCCGGGGATGCTCGTGGCAGCACTGGCTCTGAGCACACAGGGTTGCAGTTTTCTTGGGGTCAGCCACCCATCAGCGTGGGGGGTCAGGGCGATACCCAAGCAGCCATACCCTGTCTGGATCTGCAGAGACCATGATGCTCATTGCACCCGGGCTCTGCACCCATCTGGGATGCAGCAGGTCCTGTGTGCAGGGGGTGTAGGCACTGGTTGTGCACATGCATGTGTGTACCACCCCCTCACACCCCTGCGCTGTCTTGCACATCCCTCCTCTCTCTGTATCCTCTGCTCTCTCTCGCACATGCCTTGGGAGCGGTTACGGCCGCCCACGCTCACATCAGATGTGTAAATGCAGCACATGGCTGGCTGCGCTCGCACGCGCCGGCTGCTGAGAAATTGCTCCTGGGGACCTGCATGCAGAGCCCCCGGGAGTACTAATGCACTTGCACGTCAGCTCCCTGCCAGCCCAGGGGTCCCCCGAGAGCCCCACAGACCCTGGGTGCCGGGAGGGAGGTGATGCTGGAGATGCTCCTTGTAGCCTAAAGTCTGTGGGGGTCCGTAGGAAAAACGAGAGGGTGGAGGGAGGGACCTCCCACTTCTCAGCTGCCCCAAGGTGCTTTCATTCTCCCTTGCAGCTACCTGGATGGAAACCAGTTCACTCAGGTCCCAGGGCAGCTCTCCACCTTCAAGTACCTGCAGCTTGTGTAAGTAGCTGGGAGCAGGAGCCCAGGCAACCAATCCCACTGCTGGGACCCGTCAGTGAGGACAAGGGCTGTCTCCATGGTGTGTGATCCTGAGGAGGGGCCTGGTGGTGTGCAGAGACCTCTGACATCCCTCTGTGTCCCCCCTCCACAGTGGGATACAGGGGGACAGTGGCAGTGCTGCCATCGCCCTGTGTGACAGCCCTGCTGCTCCCTTGGAGGCTGTGCCACGCTGCTGTTTGTACCCCGTTGCAGCTGAGCAGGCAGGGGAGCAGCGAGGGGACACAGGGCCCAGCTGGCTCCAACCCCTGGGGTTTCTGTTTTCCAGTGATCTGAGCAACAACAAGATCAGCTCCCTGAGCAACTCCTCCTTCACCAACATGAGCCAGCTCACCACCCTGTAAGTGCGGTCCCTGCAGTGTTGTTCCTAGGGGACCCCAAAGATGGGGGGTGCTGGGGACACCAGGGTCTCCCCGCTCTGCCTGGGTGAAGCTGTGGTTTGAGCTGGAGCTGATGTGGGGTGGCTGGGGGGAGCGTGTGACGATGTCCCCAGCAGTGCCCCCGGCGCTGTGTTGCCTCCTCCTTCCCTTCCGCAGGATCCTCAGCTACAACTCCCTGCAGTGCATCCCTCCGCTGGCCTTCGAGGGCCTCCGCTCCCTCCGGCTGCTGTAAGTACCTGCCCACAGCCCTGCTCGGCCCCTTCTCGGCTGCTGCCTGTGTCCCCATGTCCCCTGTGCCTGCCTGGACCCAGGTGCAGGCAGGTGAGCAGGGAACGGGCTGCAGGAGGAGCACGGGGAGATGCATTTGCCCCTCAGAGCAGATGAGGCATTTGCAACAGTGACACTGCAGTGAGGTCCCGCTCTGCCACCCACACCTGGACCCAGCTGGCTGTGGTCTTTGCTGCCCACCTTGGACCCGTAGGGATTGCAGGTCCCTCTGTTCTCTGCAGGTCTCTCCATGGCAATGACATCTCCAGCCTCCCTGAGGGCATCTTCGCAGATGTCACCTCCCTGTCCCACCTGTGAGTATCTCCTATTCTGCAGGGCACAGGGCTGGACGCAGGCTCGGGAGACCTTTAAAAACGATGGGGCTGAGCCCAACTTCTCTTGGGGCTGAGCTGCCTCCTCTCCTGTTCTCTGGGCTGGTACTTGGGACAGTGTTTGTGGGGCAGTGCTGTGCCTGCACTCCCTTCGCTCAGCCCCAAGGTCCAGGTGTGCAGCTGAGCCTCCCAGTGCCCCTGGGATGGCCCTATGGTCCTTGTTGGAGGTGGCATGGGGTCACCCCCACACCATCAGGTCCTCGGGGTCCCCTAACACATAGGTCAAACCACACAAGGTGCTGGCACGGCTGTGGGTCAGCGGGGTCTGCTCTGGCCCATGCCAGCCTGTCTTTAGGTTCCTGCCAGGGCGCTTCCCTGCAGCAGCCCCCAAAATCTGTCATCAAGCATCCTCCTGCTGGTGCTGGTGTGAGGGAACCTGTACCCCAGGAGCACAGCCCCGCACCCACCGCCCAGAGCAGGGGCTCAGCTTTGCTCATGGTGATTTTCTGGTCCCTTCCCTGTCCCTGCTATGCCATTCCCACCTGTCTGCTGGTGGCCCATCCTGCTCCTGGCACCCTGCTGGGGGTCTCAGGCTGTTCCTCCAGCCTGTGGGAAGCATCTTGATTCCTGATCTTGGCCTCCCTGCATTTTTTTCAGGAGCAGCAGTTAAACTGCTCGGTCTGGTCTTCCCTGGCTCTTTGTTCCCTTTCCAAAGCCGGTGCTGCCTTTGCTGCTGTCAGCCAGCGCTGCCGGTTCCCGCAGGGCTGAGCTGTGTCACCAGCTGGCGCTGTCGGTGCTGTAGGACCAGGTCTGTCAGCCCCAGCAGATCTGCTGTCCCTACTGCCTGCCTTCTGGGCTGCCATCTCCTTCCTTCCTCACAGGTGTGGGCCACCCTGCCCTCTGTCACCGCTAACCTTTGCAGTGAAGGAGGCTGCAAAGAGGCATCCAACCCGTCAGCCTCCCATGTCATCTGCTGCTCCCTGTCCCATTGCAGAGCAGAGCAACCCTCCCTCCTTCCTCCTCCTCTCTGGGAGCGATTCCTTGCTCTCCCCTTATGCTGTCGCCATGAGCTCAAGCTGTGACCTGCTACTTGTCCCCAGCAGCCCACTCCTGTGTCCCTGCCCTGCATGCTTCTGCAGCAGAGCCCAGGCTGGCCCCACAGCTCCCATGCAATGGTCGTGTTATTTCTGCACAGCCTCGAGGTGCTTTGCTGGGTTTGTGTTGGGCCCAGGCAGCTTTCCCCAAGTGCTGGAGAAGGATTCCCCAGGATTTCTGTGTGAGCAGCCAGAGGAGAGCCCCAGCACAGAGCCATGGGGCACCACATAGGCTGTGGGGCTGGCAGGAGGGTGGTCTAATGGGACAGCAGTGTGGGGCTGAGTGCCCCAGTCCTCCCACTGTGGGCAGCACCTCGGGTTGGTCCAGAAATGGAGGATCACTGGGTCTCTCCGTCACGCGGCAACCCAGCCAAGTCACCAAGTCCTGTGCCATCCCAAGGTTTCTGAGCCTGGTTCCCTCTGTGGGGCAGCAGGTGCAGTTTTGCTCTTCCTTCCCCTCCAGAGCCATCGGGGCCAACCCCCTGTACTGCAGCTGCAACCTGCGCTGGCTCTCCAGCTGGGTCAAGACGGGGTACAAGGAGCCAGGCATCGCCCGCTGTGCTGGGCCCCCTGACATGGAAGGCAAGCTGCTGCTCACCACCCCTGCCAAGAAGTTCGAGTGCCAAGGTGAGAGGTGCTCGTGCTGTCCATCTGTCCATCCTCAGGCAGGGCAGCAGGTGTCATGGGGAGCTGGGCTACCTCTCACCCCTGCCTGGCAGAGCGATGCTCTGTGAGTCTGGGGGACTCCAGTGTTTCATCCGTTGAGCTGCCTTGTGGAGGAGGGGGACCAGGATGCTCTGTCCCCTTGCCTGGCTGGTGACATGTCCCTGGTGACAAAGCAAGCATATGACTGTCCCACTGCCTGTTGTGCAGCCCCTCGGCGGGGCAGACTCTGCTCCCAGCATGGCTGGGGCTCTGCCCCCCATGTCAGTCCCCACAGACAGACGCCTCCGCATCACGCCCCACGCTGACAGTCATCTCCGCACCTCCCATCCTGCAGGCCCACCTGCCCTGAGTGTCCAGGCCAAGTGCAACCCCTGCCTCTCCAGCCCCTGCCAGAACCAGGGCACCTGCCACAACGACCCCCTCGGCTTCTACCGCTGCGCCTGCCCCAGCGGCTACAAAGGACCCTTGCCCCAGCGGCTACAAGGTACCCTGGTCCTGGGGGTCCCCAGATGGGGGGGACCCATCCCTGCAGAGGGGAAGGGGGCAGCGCAGGGACTCTGCCGTAACCCCAGTGCTCACTGCCTGCAGGACCGTCCTCCCTCCCTGCACAGCGCAGTGCCCCGCTGAGTGTGACAGGGCAGGGGAAGTGGGACAGGGTGCTATGGCACCCTCCTGGCTCCCACCTCTCTCTCTTTCCCCAGGGCAGGGACTGCGAGGTGGCCCTCAGCGGCTGCTCCTCCAACCCCTGTGCCAACGGGGGGACCTGCCAGCCCCAGGAGGAGGAAGGAGTGGGGTTCAGGTGAGTGCTGGATGGGAACCCACAGAAGACGGGTGTTTGGGCAGCAGTGTGGAGCCCCAGCATCCCACAGAGATCAACTCTGATGCTTCCTTCCCCTCCTGCGTGCTCCCTGGGGTGAGCTGGGATATTGCATTCACCCAGCAGCTGCAGCCCAGGCTGCCGGCTCTCTGCAGCCCTGCCTGCACCTCCTGCCAGCACAGCACCAGCAGGGCTGGGCACTGTCTCCGCTTCCCTGTGCCCCCCAGCCCTGCAGGCTCCTCGGGGAGAGGGGGTCCCGCTGCCACAGGAGGTATGGGGAGGCAAAGGGCAGCAGGATTTGGGGCTGGGATCCAACTGCTGCAGCAGGACTGACTGTGGAATGGGGCAGGATGTGGCTCTGTGAGGCTGCTGTGCCCCCGCGCAGCCCTCGCTACCCCGAACGCTTCAGGCTGTTCTGGGAACTGGGGTGCAATTAGGGGCTAAAAATAGACAGCAGGCTGGGGGTGAGGAGGGGGGCTGCGCAGCCGCCTGGTCCCCCCTGCACTGAGTGGCCTCAGCCCGTTGTCGTGGCAACTCAGCATCCTCACCTTGTGCTCTGTGTGGGGCTGTGCGCTGCCACCCTCCCCTGTGCCCGGTATTTGGCAGGGGGGGCACCGAACCCTGCTCCCCGCAGCCTCTCGGTGTGCAGGCATGTTCTGTGACCAAGATCCTCTGCTGGAATTTTTTGGGTAACGCTCTGTTTCCCACCCCCTGATGCTCCCCTGCAAGGAGCACAGCTGCAAGAACGGGGGCTCCTGCATGCCCGGTGCCACCAACTACCCCTGCCTGTGCCCTGCCCGCTACACAGGTACCCAGCACGTGGGCTGGCCGGCCCCAAACCTCGCAGGCCTGGCAGGACGATGTGCACAGTGCTTCTCCCTTCCCACCCATGAGGACTAATAGCTCCTCCGCTTGCTGTCCCAGTGCCTATCACTGTGATCTCTGGGATCCTCTGGTCCCAGCCGCCTCAGTTTGGGTGCACCCAGCTGAGCCCCCATGCCCTGGGGTGCCCTGGGATGTCCCCACTGCCCAGCTGGGGCAAG
>NW_010336861.1:0-597 GCF_000700745.2 Antrostomus carolinensis | reverse complement strand
GATTTCTGTGAGCAGCCACCTGATTTCTGCTCAGCCGAGCTCAGCCCGTGCCAGCATGGCTCCACCTGCATCTCCACCACCCAGGGGCCCAGGTGAGTCCCCCCCTCCTAAAAACCGCTTTCTCCTGGCTGCTTGGCAGAGAGATTGGATTTTGGGGGGCTGCAGCTCATGGGCTAGCGAGGGGACACAGGGAGGGGGATGCCAGGAGGAGCAGGTGCCCACCAGCATAGGTGGGAAGGGAGGGGGGGCCATGAGCCCCGCGCCTGCCCCAGGTGCGAGTGTGCGCCCGGCTATGTGGGGAGCAACTGCAGCGAGGACTTCGACGACTGCCAGGACCACCGGTGGCGTTCGCCGTCTCCCGGGCCCACCGGTGCCAGAACAACGCCCGCTGCCTGGATGAGGTGAACGGCTACTCCTGCCTCTGCACTGAGGGCTACAGGTACTGCTGGGGATATGGGGGGAACCAGGAGATAACAGGGATGGTTACGTGGCACTGTGCAGGAGGGACCAGTCCCAGCAACCGTCTCCCATCTGTCTCTCCATCCAACCATCCATCCCAGTGCAAGAAGAAGGAGTGGGGCTGGGGGTGTGGGTTCT
>NW_010336860.1:0-2480 GCF_000700745.2 Antrostomus carolinensis | reverse complement strand
GGGGTCCATGTTCACCACCTCCACGAACCCGCTGCGGAACCCACACCTGGAGGAACACGGCCCGTGGTGCCACCAACCCTGACCCACGGGGACACCTGGGTGGGAGCCCATGGGTGGAGACCCCAGATGGGACCCACTGGTGGGGCACCCATGAGGAGGGACCCATGGAGAGGGAGTGATGGGTGGAGATCCGTGGAGGAGGAACCCTGGACATGGACCCAGGAGATGGAGATGGGGATCCATGGACAGGAACCTCTGGAGAAGGACCCACAGATGGACCCATGGATGGGGGTTTCTTGATGGGAACCCATAGACAAGGAGCCACCATGTTGTCCCCATAGGTTTGGGGCATCTCCATCTCCACCCATGGGACCCAATGGGTCATGGTGTCACCATCTCCACCCCAAGGGATCCATGAGGTGGTGGCATCACCATCCCAACCCCTGGACCTATAGAGCTCTGTCATCTCCATCTCCACCCCAGGAGATCCATGAGGTGGTGGCATCACCAACCCCAACCCCTGGACCTATAGAGCTTTGTCATCAAGGTGTCACCATCTCCACCCCAAGGGATCCATGAGGTAGTGGCATCACCATCCCCACCCTTAGGACCCACAAGTTCATGACATCACCATCTCCACCCCAGGAGATCCATGAGGTGGTGACATCCCCAACCCCAACCCATGGCACCCATGAGATGGTGGCATCACCAACCCCATCCTTGGACCCATAGAGCTCTGTCATCTCCACCTCCACCCCAGGAGATCCATGGGGTGGTGACATCACCAACCCCAACCCATGGCCCCCATGAGATGGTGGCATCACCACCCCCATCCTTGGACCCATAGAGCTCTGTCATCTCCACCTCCACCCCAGGAGATCCATGGGGTGGTGACATCACCATCTCCAACCCACGACACCCATGGAGTTCCATCATCTCCACCCTCATCCCAGGTCTTCCCCATCCCTGGGACCTCCAGGACCACGACCACCCACCCCTGAGGGGTGACAGTGGCTGGTGGGACTCACTCTCCCATGAAGCCCTTGGAGACAGAGTGGAAGGAGGCCAGCTCCACCACCTCCGAGTATGGTGGCCCCATCTCAAACAAGACCTTCTTGAAGGAGTGGAAGGCCGAGCCCTCGGCGTAGATGTTGTCCTGGTACACCTGGACCATGGACAGGTGGTGGGTTGGGTCACCTGGACACCATCATCCACCCAAAGATGGGGTTGGAGGTCACCTCCATGGGTCCTACTCACCTCATCAGCCATGAGGAAGAGGTTCTCCTCAAAGGCAAACTTGATGACCTCCTCGATGCACTGTCGGCTCTGGACCTGCCCTGGGTGGGGGGACATGGTGTTGGGTGTCCACCAGGTCATCATGGTGGTGCTGGTCCAGCCCCATCCATGGTTGGGTTATGGTGGGGAGGACCCAGTCCTGGTACTGGGTGGGGTTTTGGAGATCATGGTCTCCACCAAACCCAACCCCAACATCAGGAGAGAGCTGGAGGTCCCAGTCCTGGTACTGGTAGGACATTGGGGGTCCCACCAGGGTAATGGGGGGTCCTACTCCAACCTGGGGGTCCTCATCCAGACACGGGGTCCCAGCCCTGGGGTCCCTGACCAGTCTTGGGGTCCCAGTCTCAAAACTGAGGTCCCACCACAGAGGTTCCATCCCACCCCAGAGGTCCCATCTCAGGGGTCCCACCACAGAGGTCCCACCCCAGATGTCCTCATCCCAGGCTTGGGGTCCCATCCCATGTGTCCCACCTCATCCCAGAGGTCCCACCCCAGATGTCCTCATCCCAGGCTTGGGGTCCCATCCCATGTGTCCCACCTCATCCCAGAGGTCCCACCCCAGATGTCCTCATCCCAGGCTTGGGGTCCCATCCCATGTGTCCCACCTCATCCCAGAGGTCCCACCACAGAGGTTCCATCTCAAGTGTCCCATCCCATGTATCCCACCACAGAGGTCCCCTCCCTGATGTCCCCTCCCAGATGTCCCATCTCAGGTGTCCCATCCCACCCCAGAGGTCCCCATCCCAGTCCTGGGGTCCCATCCCCTGTGTCCCACCACAGAAGTCTCACCACAGAGGTCCCATCTCAGGGGTCCCATCTCTTGTGTCCAACCCCATATGTCCCACCCCAGAGATCCTGTCCCAGATGTCCCCTCCCAGATATCCCATCTCAAGTGTCCCACCCCAAGTGTCCCACCACAGAGGTCCCCTCCCAGATGTCTCATCCCAGGGGTCCCATCTCAAGGGTCCCATCCCACCTCAGAGATCCCACTCCAGAGGTCCCCATCCCAGTCCTGGAGTCCCACCCCATGTGTCCCACCCCAGATGTCCCCTCCCTGATGTCCCATCCCATGTGTCCCATCTCAGGGGTCCCATCCCACCCCAGAGCTCCCATCCCAGATGTCTCACCACAGAGGTCCTCATCCCACCCCACGTGTCCCACCCCATGTGTCCCACCACAAAGAT
>NW_010336859.1:1056-1316 GCF_000700745.2 Antrostomus carolinensis | reverse complement strand
CGCAGCTCCCATCCCCGGTGCTCAACCCGGGACGGGCCAGTGCCAGTGGCAGAACTGGGGTGGAAAACATCGGGGGTCCCTTAGTGGGGTGATCTCCCTCTCCAGCAGCCCAACCTCCTCCTCACAGGGGCTGGGGAACGGTGCGGAGAGGAGGGCAGGGAGCTGGGCAGCCCAAAAACCACGCTGGGGAAAAGAGCTCAGCCCTGAGCCGGTGCTGGCTGTGCCACAGCCGCTCCTGCTCACTCTGGCCCCCCCCAGGT
>NW_010336859.1:665-990 GCF_000700745.2 Antrostomus carolinensis | reverse complement strand
GACCCCAGCACTAGTGGTGCCGATTCCCTTCCCCTGGGTGAGAGGAGGCTGAGGGAGCAGGATCAGCCCCTTCCTCCCACCTCCTCCCCTCAGCCTGGGGTCCTCTGTCCCCAGCACAGCCCCCCCTCTTTGCATCTGAACCCCCAGACACACGGGGACGGATGTTCAGGGGTTGTTTATTTAAAATAGTGGAAGGTGATCACCAGAGGGTGGGAGAAAAAGGCAAATGAGACAAGCTTAAAAAAAAATCACACGAATGAAAGCACAGAGAACCAGCACACTGAAAGAAGGGGCATTTCCAGGGACAGGGGCACGTCCTGGCCCC
>NW_010336859.1:405-643 GCF_000700745.2 Antrostomus carolinensis | reverse complement strand
CACCCACGCCAGGCCAGGCTGCCCCGCTCCAAGGTGCAGGCACAAGTCTCCAGTGGGCTCCTGCCTTCTGCCCAGCACAGGGGGATGTGGCACAAGATCCAACGCCCCACCACGCACAAGTGACTTCGTAGCCCAAAGCCACCACCACCTCCCCCTCCACGGTCACCATGTCCCCCCCACAGCACGCGCCGGGGACGGTGGCTCTGCCAGCCACGAGCCACACGCCGCCCCCGCTGGC
>NW_010336859.1:0-266 GCF_000700745.2 Antrostomus carolinensis | reverse complement strand
GACGGAGCTGCCTCCTCCTCTTCAGCAGAGCCCAAAGCAGCAGCTGCACAGACCTTCAAATTCCCTTTGAAAGCGATGAACTGGGAGCTGCCCCACTGCAGGGGGACCAGCCGCCCGCCCCGGCCTGCGCCCAGCACGGCTCAGCGCCGCGGGGAGAAGGTTAAAGTTCCTCCTCCCCAGAGCCAAGGGAAACGACATTTCCTTCCCCGCGGAGCTTCCCACCTACCCACCACCTCGGTGTGGCAGAGCAGGGGGACAGAGAGCTT
>NW_010336858.1:230-589 GCF_000700745.2 Antrostomus carolinensis | reverse complement strand
TGAGACCCACAAGTTCACTTATGGGGCACGGAATGGACCTTCTCAGCCCCACAACTGCACTTATGGGGCAGCCCCATGGATCTCCACCACCACTTATGGGGCAGCCCCATGGATCAGAGACCCCCAACCTCACTTATGGGGCAGCTTATGGACTTATCAGCCCCACAACCTCACTTATGGGGCAGCTCATGAACCTCTGAGACCCCCAACCTCACTTATGGGGCAGCCTAAGGACCTTTGAGACCCACAAGTTCACTTATGGGGCAGCCCCACAGATCTCCTGGAGCCCTGACTGCACTTATGGGGCAGCCCCCATGGACTTTTTGGGACCCCCCAACTTCACTTGTGGGGCAGCCCAC
>NW_010336858.1:0-206 GCF_000700745.2 Antrostomus carolinensis | reverse complement strand
CACTTAGGGGGCAGCCTCTGGACCTCTGAGACCCCCCCCACCCTGAACTTGTGGGGCAGCCCCACGGATCACTGAGACCCACAACCTCACTTATGGGGCACCCCCCACGGATCTCCATCACTTGTGGGTCACCCCATAGACCCTCCAAACCTCACTTAGGGGGCAGCCCCATGGATTTTAACCCCCCCCTCTCCCTCCACCCCCCA